>NC_045806.1:66060008-66183223 GCF_009873245.2 Balaenoptera musculus | reverse complement strand
TTCATTGTTTTGGTTTTGTTATTGTAAGTCTTTTCCTTGTCTTGTGTTTTCTGCCTAGAGAAGTTTCTTTAGCATTTGTTGTAAGCCGGTTTGGTGGTGCTGAATTCTCTTAGCTTTTGCTTGTCTGTAAATGTTTTAATTTCTCTGTTGAATCTGAATGAGATCCTCGCTGGGTAGAGTAATCTTGGTGGTAGGTTATTCCCTTTCATCACTTTAAATATGTCCTGCCACTCCCTTCTGGCTTTCAGGGTTTCTGCTGAAAGATCAGCTGTTAACCTTACGGGGTTCCCTTGTATGTTATTTGTTGCTTTTCCCTTGCTGCTTTTATTTTTTTTTCTCTGTATTCAATTGTTGATAGTTTGATTAATATGTGTCTTGGTGTGTTTCTCTCTGGATTTATCCTGTATGGGACTCTCTGCCCTTCCTGGACTTGATTGACTATTTCCTTTCCCATACTAGGGAAGTTTTCAACTATAATCTCTTCAAATATGTTCTCCATCCCTTCTTTTTTCTCTTCTTCTTCTGGTACCCCTATAATTCAAATGTTGGTGTGTTTAATATTGTCCCAGAGGTCCCTGAGACTGTCCTCAATTCTTTTCATTCTTTTTTCTTTATCTGCTCTGCAGTAGTTATTTCCACTATATTATCTTCCAGGTTACTTATCCGTTTTTCTGCCTCAGTTATTCTACTATTGTTTCTGTCTAGAGAATTTTTAATTTCATTTATTGTATTGTTCATCATTGTTTGTTTTCCTTTAGTTCTTCTAGGTCCTTGTTAAACATTTCTAGTATTTTCTCCATTCTATTTCCAAGAATCTGGATCAGCTTTACTATCATTACTCTGAATTCATTTTCAGATAGATGGACTATTTCCCCTTTATTTATTTGGTCTCATTGGTGTTTACCTTGCTCCTTCATTTGCTGTGCATTTCGCTGTCTTCTCATTTTGTTTAACTTACTGTGTTTGGAGTCTCCTTTTTGCAGGCTACAGGTTAGTAGTTCCCGTTGTTTTTGGTGTCTGCCCCCAGTGGATAGGGTTGGTTCAGTGGGTTCTGTAGTTTTCCTGGTGGAGGGGAGTGGTGTCTGTGTTCTGGTGGATGAGGCTCAATCTTGTCTTTCTTGTGGGCAGGACCACAGGTGCTGGTGCATTTTGGGGTGTATGTGAACTTATTTTGATTTTAGGCAGCCTCTCTCCTAATGGGTGGGGTTGTGTTCCTGTCTTGCTAGTTGTTTGGCATAGGGTGTCTAGCACTGGAGCTTGCTGGTGTTGAGTGTAGTTGGGTCTTAACATTGAGATGGAGATTTCTGGGAGAGTTTTCACCAGTTGATATTATGTGGGGCTGAGAAATCTTTGGTAGACAAATGTCCTGAACTTGCCTCTCCCACCTCAGAGGTTCAGGCCTGATACCTGGCCAGAGCACCAAGACCCTGTCAGCCACTTGGCTCAGAAGAAAAGGGATAAAAATAAAAGAAAGTAAGAAATAAAATAAAATAAAGTTGTTAAAATAAAAAAAAAATTATTAAAAATAAAAATATGAAAAGGTAATTTTAAAAAAAGTAAGAAAGAAGAGAGCAACCAAACCAAAAAACAAATTCACAAATGATAGCAAGCAATAAAAACTATACTAAAAATCTAAATAAATATAAGGACACACAGAACCTTAGCACAAATGGTAAAAGCAAAGCTGTGCAGACAGAATCACATAAAGAAGCATACACATACACACTCACAAAAAGAGGAAAAGGAAAATATATATATATATAATGGAAGACAGCACCCAAATCAATAAACAAATCTACCAATAATGATAAGCTCTAAATAGTAAACTAAAATAAACATAAAACCAGAAACAAAGTAGATACAGAAAGCAAACCCAAAACTACAGTTACTCCCAAAGTCCACTGCCTCAATTTTGGGATGATTCGTTGTCTATTCAGGTATTCCACAGATGAAGAGTACATCAACTTGATTGTGGAGATTTAATCCACTGCTTCTGAGGCTGCTGGGAGAAATTTCCCTTTCTCTTCTTTGTTCGCACAGCTCCTGGGGTTCAGCTTTGGATTTGGCCCCACCTCTGCATGTAGGTCACCTGTTGGTGTCTGTTCCCTGCCCAGACATGACGAGGTTAAAGGAGCAGCTGATTAGCAGGCTCCGACTCACTCAGGCTGGGGAGAGGGAAGGGTACAGAATGTGAGGCGAGCCTGTGGTGGCTGAGGCCAGCATGACGTTGCAACAGCCTGGGGCATGCCGTGTATTCTCCCGGGGAAGTTGTTCCTGGATTATGGGACTTTGACAGTGGTGAGCTGCACAGGCTCCTGGGAAGGAGGTGTGGATAGTGACCTGTGCTTGCACACAGGCTTCTTGGTGGCTGCAGCAGCAGCCTTAGTGTTTCATGCCCATCTCTGGTGTCCGCACTAATATCCACAACTCACGCCTGTCTCTGGAGCTTGTTTAGGTGGTGCTCTGAAACCCCTCTCCTCACGCACCCTGAAACAATGGTCCCTTGCCTCTTAGGCAGTTCCAGACTTTTTCCCACACTCCCTCCCGGCTAGCTGTGGTGTACTAGCCCCCTTCAGGCTGTGTTCATGCAACCAACCCCAGTCCTCTCCCTGGGATCTGAACTCTGAAACCTGAGCCTCAGCTCCCAGCCCCCACCCGCCCTGGTGGGTGAGCAGACAAGCCTCTCAAGCTGGTGAGTGCTAGTCAGCACCAATCCTCTGTGTGGGAATCTCTCTGCTTTGACCTCTGCACCCCTGGTGCTGCGCTCTCCTCTGTGGCTCAAAACTTCTCCCCCCACCCCCTGTCTCCAACAGTGAAGAGGCTTCCTAGTGTGTGGAAACTTTTCCTTCATAGCTCCCTCCCAGAGGTGCAGGTCCCGTCCCTATTCTTTTGTCTCTGTTTTTTCTTTTGCCCTACCCAAGTATGTGGGAAGTTTCTTGCATTTGGGAAATCTGAGGTCTTCTGCCATCATTCAGTAGGTGTTCTGAAGGAGTTGTTCCACATATAGATGTATTTTTGATGTATTTGTGGGGAGAAAGGTGATCTCCACATCTTACTCCTCTGCCATCTTGAAGGTCCCTCCTCTTTTTCTATTTCTTTAATTTTGTAGTTATATGAGATGATGAATGTTCACTAAACTTATTGTGATAATCATGTCATGATATGTGTAAGTCAAGTCATTATTCTGTACACCTTAAACTCCTACAGTACTATGTGTCTGTATATCTCAATAAAACTGGAGTAGAAAAAGGGTACAAGGATGAATCATGTCCTTCATTCTGAAAATCATTTCAAACATCAGAGTTTCAGGGCCATGAGTTTTTTATATTTGTGCTTTTGTTGTGTATTAATTACTTAGTATTAGTGATTGCAATACGTAGGCTCACAATCTCTTTTTATATTTAAAGATTAATGTGACGCAAGGACTAATATCCATTCAACTTATGGAAAGAACAACATCCTGCACAGTTTTCCCCAGACTGTGGCCATGGCTGAACAATTTAATAAAGCATATAGTTGTCTTGACTATATGACTTATCTTGGAAAACCCATGTACCTTAATGTAGACATGTCTGCTTCCTCCAGTGCCTCAATTTATTGCAAAATGAGCCTGAGCGGGAAGTTTATTGTGCCCCTTCTGCTCTGTAGTCTCTCATAAGAGCAATGTCTGGCCCACTAACCAGCTGGAGCCTCTAGTATGAAAGATAAAAGACTAGAGCCCCAGCTGAGAGCTATTCTCCAGATGAACCCAAGGATGATGAATTTCCAAGCACTGTTCAAGAACGTGTCCTCTCAGTGTTGAATATATATAAGTGGATTTGACCTTAAATTTTGACACAGCCAACAACCCCCTCATCATTTCTGATGACCTGAGGATTGTCCATGTATGTATTTCAAACAGAAAAGGAAGACACATGCTGAGAGATTCAACAATTCGACTTATGTCCTGGGCTTACCTAGGTTCACCTTTGGCCACCAGTTCATCCACCTTGGTTCATCCACTCTGGGAGGTGGATATGGGGACAAAGAACGAATGGGATGTCAGTGTTTGCAAAGAGCCTCTTAATGGAGAAGGGACAATTCTACAGTCTACAGAACATGGCTTCCGAAGCATGAGTTTGAAAAATCGAGAGTTCTCAGCCAGTACTGTGCCTTTTACTAGTCTCTCAGAGCCCCCAGTTAACCTGAGTAGGGGTTTTCCCAGATATGATTATTGGAGTCATTTCCTTCTGTAACATTCATGATGGATCCCATATTTTAACATTCAGTAAAATTTCTGCTGCAGAGTCACTGTGTCCATTTTTTGTTCCTGCAAATCTGATTAAGGAAGATCAAGGCCTCCTGAGAATCTGTTCTGTGATGATTCAGGCATTGCAAGTCCTTCAGTGAGTCCTGGGCAGGGCAAATGAACCTTTACTACAGAAACATTCAAAGAAAATTCCTGTGTGTTCATAGCCATAGCTAGTATCATTTCCAATGGTATACATATGGTTCAAAAGTATAACTGATAAATATGGAAAAATTCATGAGTCTTGAATATAAATTAATTGTATTAATTCGGGAACTTTTCATTTATAATATTAAATACTTTCATATTTTCCCTTGTTTATTCTGTTTTAGTTAATATTTTCTGAACTTTCAGATCAATTTCCAAATATTTTCATTTTTATTTTCTGTAAAATTAACTTAGTGTGTAATGGAGGTTATCAACTAAATAAAAATTTGGATGTGAACCCAACCAAAAAAGGTACATCTTTTGGCTTATACTCTGAACTTTTTTTTGCCTTCATTAATGTTTTATTCTCTGTGTCTTTGTATTTTTAATAGCTAGATATTTAATAGTTACAATGTTTATTTACATGGCCTATTGTGTTTGTGTTTCAAAGATAAATCTAATGTATGTTGGCTAACACTAAAACTAATATCTAGTTTAAAAAATTATTTAAGGTAAGAACTGGACATTCATACAGAAAAGTGGTCATTTCTTCTAAGCTTATTTACAAACAAACCTTAGATAGCTCACTGCAGTCATAGGTTGTGTATATATCATGTAAACATCCAGATAAAATAAAAAAGTTTCAATAACATGCTCAGATGTAAGGCTACCCAATGCCAAACAGTCATAAATAGCTGGAAGCCTGAACATGATGTTCACATTTTATCCAGCCGTTTGGAGTCACATATTGGCAGCCAAAGATAATAATATCTAATAGAATGTCTAATTACTTGATTCCTATATCAAAAAATTCTATATCAAATTAATAAATTCCACGCTGATAATATTTTGAAAAATTTTCCTAATATTACAGTAAATAGCTAAATAGATTATTTGGGGGTATTGATAAGAACTGTGTATCATGAAATAAACTTTTCTCAAGGCCTAGAAAGAATGCATTCAACCCTGCACTACCCTCAGATCTCTCCTGGTATTCATGTATTCCCATGGTCTAGAAACAGAGCAAGGATGGGAGACACTTATGCTGACATCTGAGAAAAACAAATATTTATTGTCACTTTGTCTCTGACTTAGCAAAAACCTTGCTTCTGTACCTTAATAGGTACTCCTCATCCAGCTAGCTCAAAAAGGTTTTTGTGGAAAGCTGGAAATTCTGTCCAGCCACCCATTCTTGGAACGTATCCTATCCTATCTCACCATATGGAGCTGCCAATCTCTTCCCAGGATACTCTGAACACTTTTATTACTGTAAGTAATTTCTGTTTAACACGAATATCCCTTTTAGTGTGCTTTATTTTCCCCTACCCCTTACAGCACTTGTGTATATATCTAATCAGTGGCCATTTTTCTCCCAGCATCCTATCCCTGTCCCAACCCTGATGGTCAATAATTTTCCAGAAACTTAGTTGCTTTGTTTTTAGAATAGACTATATTTTACCAAACACGTGCCTGTTATCAACTGTCTAATGGTTGTTTGCCTACCTCCAGGCTTTGGAAAATCCTCAGCTCAGATATATATATATCAGCTGGCTTATGACAAAGTACTCATCATTCCAGTGCACTTCACATGTTAACACAGATCCAAAATTATTCTGCCCACGAAACTTGATGTAGAATAAACTCTTAAATAATCAATCATAAAGCACTTAAGTAGAGTGTATTTGCTTGAATTTTATACCACCATACTGATGAACTTTATTCCCAGATAAATTTTCCTAGAGAACTGCAGTGAGAGTAAGCTAGCACTTGTTTGCAGATACATTTCTATAATAGATAATGAGAAATGGAGTCATTGAATGAGACAGTTATGGAGGAAAGGAAAGTATTTTTTAGTAGGTATATTTTGTATATGTAATATATTTTAGAGCCTTGAGGAATCTATTAGTGTTTTCAACTCTAGTAATCAATAGAAAACTTTGTTGATTAACATCTTTAATTGGATCTGATAAATTGTGTTGATATGGTTATTCTATTTGAAAATCTTACTTATGATTTTAGAAAATATTCAACAGAATTTCAGTTGAATTTTTCAATACAGGTTGAGTAATTTCTTCATTCTATTTATAAAAAAAAAATCAACATCACATGGAGCATAATATGATCCCACATATGTATTACCCTTAAAGGGTTAAATGTAACTTTTTTTAGCCTATGGAATCTGATGAAATTTAATTTTAGTTTTTCCCATACTATTATTTCATTTGGAAAACTAAAAACATTAATTTTCCAAAAATATATTGAAAGTATTTTTACAACATGAAGAATAACTTAATTGTTTTCCTATTTGTTCTTTTACTCCTCTTTTTTTCCCTCACATTTTGCTATAGCAGGCTTTTATTCTTTGGGAGCATTTATGTTACATATTTTAGAAAGATAATTTTGGTTATTGATACTTTCTATATATTATACTTTATTCTGGTAGTTGAAACCAGTATTTTAAATTAGATTTAATTAGAAGGCTTTGTGTAGATTCTTTTTAAAATTTTGTTTCTTGCCTCATTTACAAATAACTTCTCCAAATGATGGCTAATTGTACTAGTTAATATGTAAAGAAGATTTCACATATGATTCTAAACTTTGGCCATTTTTAAGTGTGTGACACAAAACTGAATGAAACATTCAAGTGATTATATGGATACCTTACATCCCACAACTGGTCTCAACTATCTGGATTGTTTAAAAACTCATACCAAAGTGGTTTGGTCCTAAATGTTCTGATTAGTTGTACCAATTCTTTTTTTTTTTTTAACTTTGCATAAGAAGCCAGTTTTAATATTATAGAATGCAAATCTGTTATAAACATATTTTCACTCTCTGAAAGATATAGGTATGTGCATGTACTTTGGCCTCCAATTACTCAAGGCATTTACAGCCATATGCATAGGTAGATACAGGCATGCATATGTAAATAATCATGTTCATGCCTTTCTCATGCACAATTTTTTCTCATCATACCAGTACAGTGATTTCTGTCAGTAATTGGATTGAGGACTGCTTTCAGTCATTTCACATCATTTACTATTAATCTAACCAGTATGGTCTGCATTTCCCTTAATGCTGATTTTCAAAAATACATAAGAGAAAAAGAACTTTAAAAAAATTCTCATTCTGCAACTTACACATTTTTTGTATCAACCTACTTGCTAGTGACATACATAAGTGTTTCCTCTGAACAGATTTAATTTTTAATTTTCCTGAATCAGTGTTAACCAGGAAAAAGGTAATTGTTGTCAAGAGTATTCAAACTGTCAGAATATCCTTCAATCTAAAAGCTGTTAGAATCTGTGCAAAAGTAATTACTGAAACTCTATTCAGCTGTAATAATAACCTGCCACTGATGACAGCAATTACTGGGAAAGTGTAATAGAAATCAAAGGCACATTTTTCTCTGACAAGTACATTTCTAACTAAGGTTTACATTGGCTGAATAGTGTTGACTATGATGATGTGCTGTATCATTCTTAATCACAGCTGGCATGATGTTACAATTTGAACTGCTCACTGTTAGAAAGAAACTAATTGCTTGTTTAATTTGACACTGTCCAGGCTCTCCATACATAGGGATATATATTTTAAATGAATAAAGATTAAATGTTATGCTTCTTTGCCTGTTTTACATCTTTTTAAGTGCGGGTTTTAAGTATATTCGACCTCAAATAAAATACATTGCAGTTAAGCCAAACTGGCAAGGCAAACTTCTAAGATTTTTTAAATGGTTTGTTAATCCATAATTAGGTCAAATAATGGGTGTTTCTTTCAATTCCAACCTTTTGCAGTGGTCACTTTTATTATCAGTATTTTTGACCATGCTTCCTGCAATGTCTTGAGGTGATATTGCATAGGATCCTTTAGAGGGTATTCTCCAATACCATCAATAAGTACTAACAACGATAAGTACTAACAACAAAAACTGGTCGAGCTATCAGGTGGAATATTTTCTGAAATGAATGTTAAAGTGATACAAGGTAAGTGGTTTATTTTCCTCTGAAGAAATTTTAATTGTTACAAAGTAATTTTTAAACTTTAAGAAAAATTTATTTATTTTTGGCTGCGTTGGGTCTCTGTTGCTGCGCGTGGACTTTCTCTAGTTGTGGCAAGGGGGGCTACTCTTTGTTGTGGTGTGCGGGCTTCTCACCACAGTGACTTCTCTTGTTGTGGAGCACAGGCACTAGGTGCGTGGGCTTCAGTAGTTGCGGTGCACGGGCTCAGTGTTTGGCTCATGGGCTCTGGAGCGCAGGCTCAGTAGTTGTGGCACACGGGCTCAGTTGTTCTGCAACATGTGGGATCTTCCCGGACCAGGGATTGAACCTGTGTCCCCTACATTGGCAGGCGGATTTTTAACCACTGCACCACCAGAGAAGTCCCTAATTTTTAAAAATATATAATTCAGCTTTCACGGAAGAGACATAGAAATAGTATAAAATTTAAGTGACTTTAATAAAAATATTTAACCTTTCCTACTTTGTAGAATTGAACTGGATTCTCTCCAATAGTTGAATTACAAAAGACTTGTACTGCAATTTGCTCTCTCATTTATTTATTGGTTAATATATCACTAACAAAATCGTAGGACAGAGTCAACACAAATATTTATTTTGGGGAGATCATGTGTTTGTTTGTCTCAAAGTCCAGGACACAAAATAATGTTTTGGATAAGAACAACTACTCCCTGAGTTTGAGACTAGGCTCAATTCTCCTAGACAAAATTTTAATCAATTTTTTTTTATTGAAGTATAGCTGATTTACGTTGTGTTAATTTCTGCTGTACAACAAAGTCATTCAGGTATACATATATATACATTCTTTTTTTTAATATTCTTTTCCATTATGGTTTATCATAGGATATTGAATATAGTTCTCTGTGCTATACAGTAAGGCCTTGTTGTTTATCCATTCTGTATATAAAAGCTTACATCTGCTAATCCCAACCTCCCACTACATCCCTCCTCCAGCTCCCTCTGCCTTGGCAACCACCAGTCTGTTCTCTTATGTCCCGGACAAAATTTTAAAATCAAGCTAACTAAACTGCTGTATGCTATTAGTTTTTTTTTTTTTTTTTTTTTTTTTGTCCTAGACTTGACTCTGGCATGTGCCCAGTGAATTAAGCCCGGTAATTGTTAATAAATTATTCAACAATAGTTAGCTTTAGAATGTGATTTAACACCTTTGGTATATGAAACAATAGGCTGTAGGGACTACCAAGAATATAGTTTCTGCATCTTCCACATTCAAGGAGTCTGTAAACTTCTCTACAAAGACAAAAAGAGTAAATATACTGTCCTCTGAAATCTGAGAGCAAGTTATGGGGATTCACACATTCACTTTAATAATATTAACTTCTATACCTTCATTCATTATTGTCTCTTTACTGGTTAGAAGAACAAACATAATAAACTTTGGGTGAAAAGAATCTTTCATTTGACTTCAAGACTACAGATTTCCAAAGAGCAATTTTAGAGAGGATGCAAAGTTAAACAATGACTTCTCTACGTTTTTAACATAATTGCATATGGGAATGTGGACAATAATTGCTACTTCTTTCTTTGACATAACATGAATTATAGATATGGAAGCAACAGTGAAGTAGGCACTAGAAAACCTGAATTTTATATTCAGCTCTAGTAATTATCATTCATTATATGAATTGAGGCATGTCATAAAACTGATGAAACTTGGTATCTTAATCTGTAAAATGGAATACTAATATCTACCTTGTCTACTCTACAATTGTTTCAAGAATCAAGAAAGATAGTGCAGGGTTTCCCTGGTGCACAGTGGTTGAGAATCTGCCTGCCAATGCAGGGGACGCGGGTTCGAGCCCTGGTCTGGGAAGACCCCACATGCCGCGGAGCAACTCGGCCCGTGAGCCACAATTACTGAGCCTGCGCGTCTGGAGCCTGTGCTCGGCAACGAGAGGCCGCGATAGTGAGAGGCCCGCGCACCGCGATGAAGAGTGGCCCCCGCTTGCCACACCTAGAGAAAGCCCTCACACAGAAACGAAGACCCAACACAGCCATACATACATACATACATACATAAATAAAAAGAATGTAAGCAGAGAAGAATAGCAGTAAAAAAATTTTTAAATAATTAAAAAAAATTAAAAAAAAGAAAGATAGTGCATATTAAGTTACTTAAAAAATTATAAATCGCTTTACAGTTATGAGATGTTATCATTTTACCCTTTGAGAATCTGGGCCTATGCTCTGAGAGTAAATAATTTATTTATGCAATTTTAGTAGATACCAGTTATTATGTCCTGACCCAGCTAGAATTCTTTAACCCTACATTTCATATAAAGTACAGTGCCAAAACCACCCAGGGGGAAAAATATGTGCAAACAAGGGGAAACCATACTTTGAACCTCAAATATGGTCATATGTGTTAATGACAGGCTATATAGTTCATTGTGCACCCATGTCCACTGAAGAGAATGCACTGATTGACCAAATGAGACTTCAGGCTTGGGCAGGAAATCGAGGCCTTCTCAGTATCCTCTGCCCTATCTATAATACTTCAATTTGTTTCAAATCTCTTTTAAGGACAGATACCCTGTTTGAACAAACATTGCTAGGACAGCACAAATTATTTCTTGATAGATTACTTTATACTTACAACAGTAGCCTCCATTATATTCTCAAATTTTAAATTCTCAATGAGAACAATTCATGTTTGTGCCTCTTCAAAGGAATATTTGGGATAGATTAGGCAATTCAGTTTTCCCAATTCAGTTTTCAACTGTTGAGTTTTTCTCATCTTCTAACACAAAACACAAAACAAAATTGTTCCTTAGTGTATTTTTGTGTGTGTTTAAATGAATGAATTCTAGAAGGGATTTGAAATCTGATCTAATTATTTGTTTAGAGTCTCAGTGAGACAATACCATCCAAAGATTTTTATAAATATAAGCACATGAAGAAAAGAAAAAATAAATTAAATTAAATCTGAGGCTCTAAGAAATAAGTTGTTCAGTTAGGGGGTTGGATTTTTTCCTAATATTTTGTTACTCTGTATTTAAATGCATCCTATTTAATTCTGCATGCTCCCTCCTTTGCTACGGATAGTGCACAGCATTTACTTTACTGTTGTTTTATATCAACAACATGAATCATCCCCTAAAATCATCATGTGCTCAAATAACTTAGGTTCTTCTGCTCCTTTGATCTGGGCTGATTATGCCAAAGATCAGCGGGAAGGATTCTTTCGTGGCTTGAGCCACTGGCTTTCAGAATGGGATTATTGGAGGCATGGGCATGTTGGATAATTCAGCAGAGAGACCGTTTTCATAGAGGCCTGCATAGTTATCTATGTGGAAAACCTGAGAGCCTATGAAGAGTAAGACCATGTTCATAGAAATTAAAAAAAAAACCTCTGACTGCGTTTTTACAATGTTTTACAGTGTTTCTTGCATTGCCGTGTAGGAAAAGGAATGTGGAAGTAAAAGTTAATGAAGATCAACATATTCCACATTTCAGTGCAGTTTTTCCTCAAAATGTGGTTGCTAATCACCTGCATCAAATCTTCTGGAGTATTTAAAACTTGAGGTTAGATGATGCAAGTTTCTATTTTAAATTTTCAAATGTAATTAAGTTGGGGTGACCTGGAACTATAACTTATTAAGCAATTTGAAAGCAATCCTCCGTATAAATTAAATATAACCTGTGATTTGTTCAATAGTTACAAAATTCTTTTGTAAAGGCAATGGGACAACACAGTAATGCACTTTTTAAGCTGAATATGCAAAGTTATCAATAGAAAATATTTATTAGTTCCAGATAATCCTACCTGGTGAAAAAATTAGTCTCTCTTTCAGTAGCTCCCAAACAATTTTTAGGTGCAGATTCCTGGGCCCAATTCTAGCCAACTTACAAAAAATTAATAAAAATGATACATATTTAAGGTGTACAATATATATATATATATATATATATATATATATATATGATTATTTTAGGCAATGTAGTTAACAGTAACATAACATCTCTTCATACAGTTGCCTTTTTTTGTGTGTGATGTGAGCACCTGTAATCTACTCTATTAGCACAATTCCAGTATTCTATACAGTGTTATTAACTATAGGCATCGTGCTGAATATTAGATCTCTAGACTTATTCATCCTATATAACTGCAACTTTGCACTCTTTAACCAATACCTTCCCATTTCCCCCACCATTCTATCCCATGATTACTACCATTCTAATCTCTGCTTCTACGAATTTGACTCTTTTAGATTCCACGTACAAGTGAGAGCTTTCAATATTTGTTTTTCTGTGCCTGACTTATTTCACATAGCATAATGTCCTCCAGGTTCATCCATTGTTGTTGCATGTGGCCAAAAGTTAAATCTCTGCAGATATGAATTTTTAATATGTACCCAAGGTAATTCTGATACAGGCAGTCAATGGATTACTCTTTGAGAAATACCATTCTAATTATTGCATGTTCCAGAGCCTTTATAAACTTATTTGTAAGGAACTTGAAAAGAAAAACAAGCAGGGATTTCCCTGGTGGCCCAGTGGTTAAGACCCCATGCTCCCAATGCAGGGGGCAAGGGTTCAATCCCTGGTCGAGGAACTAAGATCCGGCATGCTACACAGCACAGCCAAGAAACAAAAGAAAGAAAAACAAGCAAACATTCCTGAGCCTCCTAAATTTCTAAATTTTCTGACAGATTAGTATGTGAGCACAGAGATGGATAGTTCTCAGGACTACTTTACTATTTCTTCCTTGATTATTGGGAGATTAAAAGACTGATATTATAGTTTAGTTAGAAAACTGCCTACATGATGAGATGTGAGGTTCATCAATACGGCCTTAACAAAAACATT
Source organism: Balaenoptera musculus (assembly GCF_009873245.2). Classification (NCBI taxonomy): domain Eukaryota; kingdom Metazoa; phylum Chordata; class Mammalia; order Artiodactyla; family Balaenopteridae; genus Balaenoptera; species Balaenoptera musculus. Next base: position 66,169,939 of record NC_045806.1, on the reverse strand, counting down.
TTCTCTTCTACATAGTCATAGTGCCCAGAAATCTACCATTATAAATGTATTCTTGTAGATTTTAAAGGTTTTTCAGTTCTTTCATTTAACTGCTTTTTCACTGAGTGCGTACTATGTGATAGACATTGTTCTAAGCCAGACAATCTTGCAGTGTTCTGTATTAAAGTACAATATAACTATGTCACTGTGCTGTACAGCAGAAATTAACTATACTTCAATAAAATGATAAATTAAAAAATGATACTTGTGTGAACACATGGATAATCTGTATCAACTAGTATGGAATGATAATAACTAACATCTATTAAGCACTTTATTATGTGTAACAGACTCTTTAAAGTGCTTTATATATATTAACTCTCCCAACAATCCAATTTTGGGTAATATTATTATTACCATTTTATAGAAGAAGAAACTGAGTCACATAAAGTTTAAGTAACTTGTCTACAACTAGCTAGTAAATGACAGAGCAAAGATTCAAATATAAAATGTTTATCACCACAGCCTCAACTTTTTAATCACTCTGCTAGACTGAGATAATCAAATATATTTTCTCTGGAGCTAAGAATATGGTCCTAAAGACATAGGATAGCGCTGTAATTGTGCTTGAGGTGGAGGCAGAAGAAAAGCACAGAGAGGCACAAAAATAGGAAGTGGAAGGCAATCAAATATAAACCTTGTTTTCTTCATCACCCTGATGGCCTTTTTAGTGGAATCAGAACAGGCAGTCTGTCTCTTTATATCAATATGAGAATACTGATCCCTCAGATTTGTGTAGCACTTAATTTATTCATCTCTTCCATACCTTTTCTTTCATTTAAAAGCCATAATTCTGTGAAGTACGCAGGATTGGCATTATTATCACTATAGATGAATAAACACACACAAAAAGAATACATCCCAAAGTTATACAGTTCCAATTTAATTCTTTAGATTTTAGTCTGATTTTGTAAATCCCTTGATATATTTACTACAAGTTTAACCCCATCCAGACAGGAAAGAAAGTGAGATAAAAGGTTGTTAGAAAAGAAACACTAAATTTGCTGATTCTCTCTTAACCTTACCAATAACTGGGAAAGCACCTGAAAGCATCACCATTCCTTAGATGCATTAACAGTAGCTAGGTTTCATGCTTTCTGGGAATTCACATAAAACATCTCATATTTCCACTTTGATAGCACTCTCATGCCTGTTTTATCTTCTTCAGTTTGGCTCTGAGGAGAATGTTTAAAATTTTAAAATGAAAGAGAATTCATGCTTCATCAGTTCTGGTATCCTACATGAGAGCATGAAAGTGTCAGCACTTAGGGGAAAGCTAGAGAAACATGCAAACCTGTACAGCTGAAGAAGGGCTCAGGATGGAAGAAAAATATTTGATAAACAATTCACAGCCTTAGAGAGGGGAAAAAGGAACATGCTCAAATGTTGAAAATACTGACACATAGGAAATCATCCCAAACTGCCTCTTGGGGCCTTTTCTCTATTAAAGTCTTACCTGTTATGAAGAGGACCATGCAGGAAATGAATAATGCTTATTAATTTCCAGGAGATAAGTGAAATGCTCTTGTCTCAGTAGGGAGGTATTCAAATTAGCAATTAATATCACTAAACAAAATTCTATAGTATTGTTCAGGCAATATTAACCTTAGAATTGCCCACATACTGAGGAAATTTACATTCCAAAATCTCCTATATATACAGGAATAAATAATCACAGGTTCAAGACTTGTTGTGAATATATTCTAAATGCGATAATACTGGAATGGAAAGAAATAAAAAGAAAGTTTATATCTGCAGACTAAGTAAACTAATTCATAAAGGAATCAAGGAGAGACTTCACACAACTTCCTAATCCAGCATTTCTCCATATCCTACTCTTTGAAGAAATGTGTTCGAACTATACCATCCTTGTCTCTCAAAGTGGTGGTCATGCCAAATTTACTGTTATGCAAAAAAAATAAAAATAAAATGTTTATTAAGAATCTACTGTAGGCAGAGCCCTGTGTTAATCTTAGTAGCAATAATGCAACACGAGGTATCACTCATATTTGTTCTCGTGCTTAAGGCCTAGGAAGGGAGACTATAAATTTTAAAAGAAGTGTTGCTATGCCAAACCCTCTAAAACATTCAGACATAAAACACTACAGTACGAAATATTACTTAAATGCACCAAGAGCTCCAGAGAACAGAGCATTGCTACGTCATATAGAAAGTATAACTGCGTCAGTAAAATCTACACCTCTAGGAGTAAAAGTAGCTTAAACCAGATAATGTTCAGCAAAAGCCATCATGGCCATGGACACTATGTGTAGGGGAAAGACTCCCTGACACAATTTCACAAGCAGTGTAATATCTAGTCATTAGCAAGGGCTTCCAGAGAAGATCTGTTTGTGAACATTACAGAGAATTCCTATAAACATACTAGAAAAACACATTGAGGACCCCCAAAGTACTGGGTGCTTGTTTGCACTGGGGAGGGTTGCTTTAAAAAGGTTTAGAGGTCACGCAGTAGTAGAAATGGCGAGACATATGGAAATATAATTTATTATTATTAACATGAACTAATTTTTATCCTTTATCCCAGTCCTTATGGTCTGAAGAAAGATGCATTTCTGGGAAATTAACAATTCGTCACCAAGTCCTCATGATATGTCTTTGGTAGCTTCTGCCATGCCTGTCTTTTCTTCTCTGTTTTTACTGCTCCTGCTGTAGAAAAAGAAATTCAGGACCTCTTCAACTTTGACTCAGATTACTATAACAAGCTGTCAATTAGCCTTTCTTCATTCTGTCTTCCCTTGATCTAATCCATTTTGAACATTTCAACAGTGATTCAAGTAATCCCCACTATTTAGGGGATAAAATCAAAATAAACATAATTTGAAACCTGAAATAGCTGTTAGTCTTACCTTTTTAGTATTATCTCCCACAGATATCATAAATATACAGCTCTGTCCAAATTTGTCTCCCATGACCTCCTCCTGTTTGCTAACTCCAATTATCAGTGTATTTTTCTTCTTGATATGTTTATAATATCTGGCACAGTTGCTCACATTCTACTGGAAACTATCTTCTCCTTGAATTAGCACTGTTCAGAAGCACCTCCTTCCTCTTGTGGCTTCTGTCTCCACTGCTGGCTCCTCGTTTGTGGACATTGAGCAGATAGTCTTCACTTTTACTTCAAAGAAGTAGTCATCAGACAGAAACTTTTCTTTCATACACTTAACATTTATGTACTGTACACTTAAACATTTGTTAAGATGATAAAAAAAGAAACTTTTCTTTAACCTCCTGCCATCAAATATTTCAACATTCTTGCAACTGCACCCATGCTTTTTTTTTACATATATTACATTATGTGAGTTGAAACAGCTCTTATGTCAGGTCCATTCCTCTATGTTCTAAATTTTATTTCTTCCACATTCTCAATAACATTATACTAAATATTTTCTCTCCTGTGTATCTTAACCACTTTCACTGCAGGGTTCACGATGCACACTGACTTAACAAATGCTATGTTAAAAAGTATTTAAAAAAAGATTTCCTATTCTTGATCTTGTATATTCTGCTTCTCTTTCTTGACTTCAACTTTCTCATAAACATTTTCACGTGCTCAAATCTCTTTATAGAAATAGGTATATAAACAAAAAATAAAGCCTTGACATCATTCTGTGGATCTGGCCCTCCACTCCCACTGAACATGAATAAGACTGAATAAAGTGATTTAAGTTGGGGCTGGTCAGCACCACACTTTCCCTCTATCCCTGGTGTCAGAAGGGCCCAGTAAGAAGTTGAATGTAGTCCACAACAAAAAGAAAAGTCCAATTGGAAAATATACAAAAAATATGAACAGATATTTTACCAAAGAGGATATACAGATGACAAGTAAGCACATGAGAAGATATTCAAAATCATTAGCGATTAGGGAGATGCAAACTAAAACCACAACAAGGATAACGGAGGTGGGTGTGGGTTATGAAAGGGTAGCAGAAGGGATCCTTATGGTGATAGGATTTTTCTGTATTTTGACTATGTATGGTTATACCTTTCTCAATAAACACATCCATATCCAGCTATTGTCCTAAGTTTCTCCTTCCCTGCACAAATTTTGACAAAATAGGTATATATTTGTAGTTTCAGTTTCCTCATATTCCACTCAGTTCTTAACTAATCTAGCTTTTACCATTATTATACTACCATTTCAACTCTTTCCACTAAATGTAAAGGCTTAAATTGACATCTGCAATACCACCATAAGTACTGGACAAGAGGGGATCTTCACGTTAGAGGGTCTTGCATATCATAAATGCACACAAAAATGTTAACGAACCATGGGTGTCTTTATCATTCATGATCCAACACACAGCTGAACCTATAACACCAGGCATTCGCTCATAAGTAACACCATTTAAGCCCCAGAAAGATATTTTCCTTATTTTTTATTCCTTTAACCTTAAAACAAAATCTGAAGGACATGAATATTTGTGGGTGTTGCTGCTCCTGCTTTAAGAAATAGTCACTATTTAAGCATGCAGAGAAACTTTGAGAGGTGAATCTTTTAGGTGAAAGAAAATACAAATTAATAAACTTCTCAAACCCTCCTTCTTAGATAGCATAAATGTAACAGACCCCTGTATAACAAAGTATCATTTCCTGGTAGTCCTGAGAATTGTCTTTCTCCAATTCATAGTTCTGGATGTACTTAATAATTAGCAATTTACTCTTAGTAGTTGTACTTTGAGAGAAACATTTTACAATATTAAACAATTCACTTTAATCTTAAATTGTATGTATAGCAGTGGTCTAGCTTTAACATGCCTGAACAGTAGTTAAATGGATTATTTACATTGGTAACTATATGGATATTACACACTAGAATTGAAAAGAGTGTCACGAATTTTACTTTTACTTTAGGATGTATTTTCATGATAACACATTAAACACTTTACTTTCTGACTATGGTTACCTTTTATTTTGATCTTCCTATTACTGTCAATTAAAGAAAATTATGTGAAAATGTTAATAATAAATTAATTAGTTGCCTAAGTTAGGGCAAGAAAAAGTAATTTATGGAATGGATATAAATTATGAATAATATATAATTTTACTTTATTACTCATTCAAGCATCATAAACCCACTAGCAGAATATCTAGATGTACACAATAAGAAAATGTTGTTGTCTGTGATTTTTTGCTACCATCATAAAACTGTTGCTTTTTTCCATATTTTAAAATTTAGTTGTTATGAAGGGATATTTGTCAAATTAGGAGGATAAATACATTTTATTTAACAAAATTTAACTTATAACTTATGTTGACATATGGTATTTGATTTTCATTTGTAATTTTGCCCTGACCTTGATCATTCATGTGCAAATATCTCTGTCCTAATGTTCTTCTCTGGGCTGTAGACCCATAGTTTTAATAGCCCACTGAAACTCTGCACCTGAATATCTGAAATGCAGTATATCCAATACAAAATTTGTGATCTTTTCTCCAAAGTCTAGTTATTTCCTAGTGCTCCTAATTTATTAACATTTGTGTCTCCATCCATCAGATATATAATTTAAAAAATCTAGGAGTCTTCCTTGATTGTTCTTTTTCTTTTATTATCCCCATGACCAATATATTATAAATTTTTTAGATGTTATCTCTAAAGTAAATCTCAAATAAATTAATTTTTCTCCAACATCTCTATCACCACTATAATCCAATACCCCATCATGTTTGCCATGGTTTAAGCAGTAGCCTCACAATTTGTCTCCCCATACTTATTCTTGCTCCTTTGAAAGCTGTTCTCCACACTCCATACATTGTGACTTTTTCAAAATATAAATATGTTTATGTCACCCTACCTTCCCCACTTAGTGTCAATGGCTCCTCATTGACCTTAACACAGATATCCAAATTTTAATGTGTCATACAAGCTCTTGAATAGTCTGTCCTTGCAAATCTCTTTAGCCTAATCTCATATTAGAGTTCCCCTATTGTTCCTCAGTGTACAAAGCTTATTGCCAATCCAGAGATATTGTATATCCTACTGCTCTTGCTGCTCTCTCCATAAGTCAGCACCCCCTCCCACATACTTATAACTTAGTTAACTCCTATTTATCTTCAGCTTAAGCATTACTCCTTCACGAAGAATTCTCTGGCTCTCTTAAATCAGGTATCTTTGTTTCATGCTCTTCTAGAATCATTTTCCTTTCCTAAAGCAGTTATAGCAGTTTAAATTATACATAATTACTGTTATGTAATTAATGTTTATGTCTGCCACTAAAATATAAACTGCATGTTGGCAATAACCGAGTCTGTATTAGTTCACTATTGTATCCTTTCTGGCTAGCACTGTTTTGGGCACATAGTATATACTACTGTCTCCAGAAATATTGGTTGAATACATGAATGAATCCACATATGAAATTATACAAGTATATTAGAATAAATACATATATGAAATTATATATATATGAAAGTATAGAGTATATATAGTGGAAAATGTAATGTAAATCATTCATGGGTTCAGTATAGGCAGGATGGTAGCTGTAGCTAAGGTTGATATTTGGCAGATAGAGGTTGTTACAGACCATGGTTACCAACAAGAATTATACTTCAGACATTATTACAGATAAAGTTCATAGTAGAGAAAAGCAGTTCAAAATAAGGAGCTAGGACCCCAAGCAAGGAAAGCTTTACCCAGTGAGTCAGGTGAGATGCTCAAAGAATCTTGTTGCCTTGAGGACATAAACTGTATGATATTTTTTATCTAGAGCTAATTATGGTCTACCTAAAAAGCAATTCCTCTGAGGCAAAGTATGGTCCATTTTAGAGGACCAGCTGTTATACATTCTCTTGCTTTCCAGGTCCTCAAGTGAGTGCAAACTTTCTTGGGATTCTTCTTCAATGGAGGTATTGTGCATGGAAATATTCTTCAGATGATGCTGATTCTTAAATAGTGGTTTAGGTGTCCCCTCAGTGTGATATAATGCACCTTCTCTTAGCACTTGGGGTTCCTTTACTAGAATATTTATCTTCTAGAGTCTCACAAATTCATAATATTAAGATGGGATTCTGGCAGAAAATCCTCTGAACAAGCTATGACAACTCCAACCTCCCCGAGGGCTCTCATCTAGTCTCATTGCTTATACAACTTATCCAACCTCAGGCTTCAATGATGCCTTTAAGGAAATTACTTCCAAATACAAGCAGTCTTCACTCTGCATAGTACTGATATGTATGAATTTCAGTTACAAAATGTAGCTTAAAAAACTCATAAATATATTTTGTTTTAATTACTGTGAAACATTATAATAATTGCGTTAAATACAGACTTTGCTTCTAGTTCTTAAGTCCACAAGTCACTATACAAACCACCGATGAGCATCATAATTACTGACCAATCACAACATTTCTTTCAAAGTCTGTTAGTAATTGTTCACTACACATCTGTTATTCTGTTTATACACAGAGAGAAAAGTATGTTGTTGTGTTGCTTTCTTGTCTCAAAGTGAGAAACCCATGCGACACTTTATAAAAATGTAAAATCAAACCAGGGATTTGAAAGGGAATGGCTAAGATGGCAGAATAGGAAGACCCTGAGCTCATCTCTTCCCCCAGGCAGACCAAAATTACAGCTATTTATAGAGCAACTATCAGTGAGAATGACCTGAAGACTAGCAGAAAATATTTTCCACAAATGAAGAGATAAAGAAGGAACAATTATAAGATGGGTAGAAAGGGTAGAGGGATGATGTATAGTCAAGACCCACACCCCCTGCTAAGCAACCCATAAATAAGAGGATAATCACAACTGCAGAGTTTCTCCAAGAGGAGAAAGGTGTCAGAGCCCCATATAAAGTTCCTCAGCCCAGGATACTGCATGGGAAGATGAGCCCTGAGAATCTCTGGCTTTGTAGCCCAGTGTGGTTTGTTTACAAGAGAGCAGGAGAGCTGCAGGAAACACTTAAAGTGTACATGCAAAATCTCACATTCTTCAAGAACCAACGCAGAGACAGTAATTTGAAAAAAGCCTACAGAGTGAAGGAAGTCGGAAAGAGAAAAACAAATACCGTATACACATATATATGGAATCCACATATATATGGAATCTAAGAAAAAAAAAAGGTCATGAAGAACTTAAGGGTAAGACAGGAATAAAGACATAGACCTACTAGAGAATGTACTTGAGGATATGGGGAGGGGGAAGGGTAAGCTGTGACAAAGTGAGAGAGTGGCATGGACACATATACACTACCAAACGTAAAATAGATAGCTAGTGGGAAGCAGCCGCATAGCACAGGGAGATCAGCTCGGTGCTTTGTGACCACCTAGAGGGGTGGGATAGGGAGGGTGGGAGGGAGGGAGACGCAAGAGGGAAGAGGTATGGGAACATATGTATATGTATAATTGATTCACTTTGTTATAAAGCAGAAACTAACACACCATTGTAAAGCAATTATACTCCAATAAAAATGTTAAAAAAAAAAAAGGCTGAGGTCCCAACATCCCTCATCTATTTTCTGTTTTGCCTGTCATCCAGTTCTTCGGTCTAGGGCAGGACACAGGTGATTACTAATTAAATAAAATGTTTAAGCTAGGGACAAAGTGAGAGAGTGGCATGGATATACATACACTACCAAACGTAAACTAGATAGCTAGTGGGAAGCAGCCGCATAGCACAGGGAGATTAGGTCGGTGCTTTGTGACCACCTAGAGGGGTGGGATAGGGAGGGTGGGAGGGAGGGAGGGTGACACAAGAGGGAAGAGATATGGGGATCTATGTATATGTATAGCTGATTTACTTTGTTATACAGCAGAAACTAACACACAATTGTAAAGCAATTATACTCCAATATAGATGTTAAAAAATGAAAAAGTATAAAAAGTTGGCAAAAAAAAAAAAAAAAAAAAAAGCCTGGGCCAGATTCTTCTGTAGAGGCGGGAGGCAAATGGAGCTCATTGACACTGACACTGGCAGAAACCTTTTCTGTGAGCTTATACTACCACAAGGGCACTAGTGCTAGCAAGTACTATTTTGGAGTCCTTCTGCTAGACTATTAGGACCAGTGACTTACCAACTCACAAGAAGGTCAACACCAGCCCCAGCACTCCCCAGGACAAACATCCAGCAATTTGGGACCCAGCCCCACCAATCAACAAGATTTAACCTGCCCCAGGACCCTCCAGGCCCTCCAGCAAGATGCCCTGGAACCAAGCACCACACACCATCCAGGGCCCCACAGCCAGCCATGCCAGAACTGGGCACCTCCCTCCAGTAGGTTGGGAGCAGAGCCAGGAAGCTGCAGGCTTTCATCCAGTTGCACCAGTATCTGATCTGTATACCAACAGTATGGCAACAGCCCCAGGAATACCAATGCCCCAGCCCAAACAACTAGCAGGCTAGTGCCAGCACTGGGAACACGCATTACCTGTAGTCACCCATCTCAGGACATTCCCTGCCCACCAGTAGGCTGACATCAGCCACAGGACCCACAGGACTGAAAATGAGCTGCTCTATTTATCCCTGGTCCCATGGCTAGCAGTGTTATCACCTGGACCCACCAACAAGCACTGTGGCACCAGCCCTAGGCCTCTCCAGGCTACACTGCCAGCCATACCAGGACACAGCCCAACCCACCAGTGGCTGACAGTCTCTGCACAAGTCAGGCCCTGGCAGACATCCAGGCTGGGGAACAGCAGTGACTATCAGCACAGTAGTCAACCCCACCACAACAGAAAGGCCTGATCAATTCACATTGAGGGCATCCCTAGATTATGTGCCTCTTGTGACCAGAAGGGAGTATGCTGATAAGCCCTATAAAAGGTCTCCTATATAATGCCATTTCTCTAAGAAAGGGAAACATAACTGATCTACCTAATACATAAAAATGAAGAGAATTGGTCAAAATGAGGTAATAAAGGAATATGTTTCATAGAAGGAGTAGATAAAACCCAAGAAGAAGAGCTAAGTGAAGTGGAGATAAGAAATCTGTCTGATAAAAAGTTCAAGATAATGATTATAATGATGCTCAACAAACTTGGGAGAATAAATGAACACACTCAAAACTTTAGAAAAGAATTAGAAATTATAAAAAAGAACCATACAGGGCTAAAAATATGATAACTGACATTTAAAAAAATAAACTAGAAAGAATCACCAGTAGGTTGGGTGATACAGAGAAACAGATCAGTGAATTGGAAGGAAGAGTAGTGGAAATCACCCAAGTTGGACAGAAAAAAAGAATACTAACAAATGAAGACAGATTAAGAGACATCTGTGACAATATGAGACATACTAACATTCTCATTATAGTTGTCCCAGAAGGAGAAAGAGAGAGAGGACGGGGCAGAAAACTTATTTGAACTGACCATAGCTGAAAATTTCCCTAACCTGGGAAAGGAAACAGATATCCAGGTCCAGTAAACACAGAGTCCCAAAAAAGATCAACCCAAAGAGAGCCACATGAAGGCATATTGTAATTAAAACAGCAAAAATTAAAGATAAAGAGAGAATCTTAAAATCATTAATGGAAAAGGAAAAAGTTACATACAAGAGGACTCCCATAAGATAGTCAGATGACTTTTCCCTAGAAACTCTGCAGAACAAAAGGGAATGACATGATGTATTTAAAGTGATAAAAAGGGGGGGGGGGGGATCTGCAAGTGAGAACTATACAAGCAAGGCTACAATTAAAATTTGAAGAAGAGAAAAAGAGTTTCACACACAAGCTAAAAGAGTTCAACACCACTAAACCAGCTTAACAAGAAATATTAAAGGGACACCTCTAAGCAGAAAAGTAAAGTCAACGACTGAAAATATAAAAATTACAAACTCGTGGATCACCATGACGACGTAAGAGGATGTGGAGCTCACTTCCCCTCACAAACGCATCAAAAATACATCTACACAGGAACAATGCTCATGGAAAACTAACAGGAAACTGAGAGAAGGAATTCTGGTAATAAAAATGCTAACTGAATTAGGGAAGATAATTGATCTAAACACAGATCAAGTTAACAAGGAACTAGGAAATATAAAGAAGACTCAATCAAATTCAATATCTAACCTAAAAAAATACTCTAGAAGTAATGGATAGCAGAATAAATGGCACAGAAAAATACATAAGTCATCTGGAAGGCAGAATAATTGAAATAACTGAATCAGATCAGCAGAAAGAAAGACAAATTTTTAAAAAAGTGAGTGCAATATACAAGATCTCTAGGAAAACCTCAAATTTGCAAACATTTACATTATAAGGGTTCCATAAGGAGAAGAGAGAGAAGGGTATCAGACATGTACTTGAAGAAATTATTACTGAAAACTTCTTGAACCTAAAGAAGGAAACAGATATCCAGGCCAAGGAAGCACAGAGGGCCCCAAACAAGATGGACACAAACAGACCCACAACAAGACATATTACAATTAAAATGGCAAAAGCTAAGATAAAGAGAGAATTCTAAGGGCAGCAAGAGAAATTAATGAGTCATAAACAGAGAAATTCCCATAAGGCTATCAGATAATTTCTCTGAAGAAATATTGCAGGCTAGAAGGGAGTGGCATGATATATTCAAAGTACTAAAAGGGAAAAATCTGGGCTTCCCTGGTGGCACAGTGGTTGAGAGTCTGCCTGCCAATGCAGGGGACACGGGTTCGAGCCCTGGTCTGGGAGGATCCCACATGCTGCGGAGCAGCTGGGCCCGTGAGCCACGGCTGCTGAGCTTGCGCGTCTGGAGCCTGTGCTCCGCAACAGGAGAGGTCGCGACGGTGAGAGGCCCGTGCACCGCGATGAACAGTGGCCCCCGCTCGCTGCAACTGGAGAGGGCCCTCGCACAGAAACAAAGACCCAACACAGCCAAAATAAATAAATAAATTAATTAATTTTTTAAAAAAAAGGGAAAAATCTGCAGTATAGTATACTATACCCTGTAAGAATATCATTTAGAATAGAAGGAGAAATAAAGAACTTCTCAGAGAAACAAATCCTAAAAAAAAATCAATACTAAACCTTCCCTAAAAGAAATGTTGAAGGCTCTTCTCTAAATGGTAAAGAAGTATGAATCTATAAAAAATGGAAAATCAAAATAGAAAAGGCAAATATATAGTAAGGATTCAAGATCACTTTAAAATCCAGTACGTAGATTAAAAGAAAAAAATGTAAATGTAGCTATAACTACAATAAACAGTAAAGGGGGAAGCATGAAGATGTACAATATGACATCAAAAAAAAATGTGGTGGAAAGAACTAAAAATTAGATTTTGAGAATGTGTTTGAACTTAAATGACTGAGTTTAAATCAAGTAGATAGAATTAAGGGTCAACATATATAAATCCCATGATAGCCACAAATCAAAACAGAAGCACAAAAACCAAAAAGAATTGAACCCAATCACACTACTAAAGAAAATTATCAAAACACAAAGGGAGAAGAAAAAAAAAATATATATATATATATATACATATATATATATGTATATATATATGTATATATATATATATATATATATATAAGAAATGAACAGGGGAAAATACAAAATAACTGGAAAACAAGTAATAAAATGGCAATAAGTACATACCTATCAGTAATTACTTTAAATGTCAATGGACTAAATGTGCTGATAAAAAGATATAGATATAGACTACCTGATTTGATTTTAAAAAAAAGACCCTTCAATATGGTGCATACAAGAGACCCAATTCAGGGATAAAAAAGCACACAGAAAGTGAGGAAATGGAAAAAGATATATTATGTAAACAGAAACAACAAGAAAGCAGGGGTAGCAATACTTATATCAGACAAAATATACTTAAAACAAAGGCTATAACAAAAGACAAAAATGGATAATATATAATGATAAAAGGATGAATACAAGAAGATATTATACTTGTTAATATATATATATTTAATACAGGGGCACATAATATGTATAAAACAGATATTAACAAATATAAAGGGAGAAATTGACAATAAAGTAGGGGACTTTAACACAATGCTTACATCTATGGACAGATTATTAAGACAAAAATCAATAAGACAACAGTGGTCTTAAATGGTACAATAGACAAGTTGGACTTATTAGGTATCTACGGAATATTCCATCCCAAAAGACAAGAATATCCATTCCTTTCAAGTGCACATTTAACATTTCCAGAATAGGTCACATGCTAGGCCACAAATCTAGCCTCAACAAATTTAGGGAATAGGAATTATATCAAGCATTTTTTCTGACCACAATAATGTGAGACTAGAAATCAGCTACAGAAAGAAAAGTGGGGAAAAAACAAACACGTGGAGACTAACAACATGCTACTAAAAATGAATAGATCAATGAAAAAATCAAAGGGGAAATCAAAAAATACCTTGAGAGAAGTGAAAATAAAAACACAAAACTGCAAATCTATAGGATTCAGCAAAAGCAGTTCTTAGAGGGAAGTTTATAGCAATACAAGCATACCTCAACAAACAAGAAAATCTCAAATAAAGAACCTAACCTTCCATCTAAAGAAATTAGAAAAAGAAGAACAAACAAAGCCCAGAGTCAGCAGAGGGAAGAAATTTTTTAAAATATCAGAGAGGAAACAATTAAAATAGATATTAAAAAACAGAAAAGATCAATGAAACCAAGAGCTGGTTTTGGAAAAGATAAAATTAAACCTTTAGACAGGCTCACCAAGAAGAAAAGTGAGAGGACCGAAATAAGCAAAATAATAAATGAAAGAGGAAAAATAACAACCAGTAACACAGAGATCAAAAAAAGATCATAAGAAAATACCATGAGCAGTTATATACTAACAAATTGTACAACCTAAAAGAAATGGACAAATTTCTACAAACATTCAGCCTGACAAGACGGAGTCAAAAAGAAACAGACAGTTTGAACAACAAGATCACTAGAAGTGAAATAAAATTTGTAATTTAAAAAACCCAAGCCAACAAAAGTCCAAAACCAGATAGTTTCACAGGGGAATTCTATTAAACATATAAAGAAGGGTTAATACCTATCCTTCTCAAACCATTCCAAAAAAATTGAAGATGAGAGAACACTCCCAAATTCATTCTATGAGACACCCATTACCCTGGAAACAAAATCAGACAAAGACATTACAAAAAAGAGAATTACAGGCCAACATCTTTGATGAATATATATGCAAAAATTCTCAGCAAAATATTAACAAACAGAACACAACAATATATAAAAAGAATCATGCACCATGATCAAGTTAGATATATTCTAAGGTCACAGGAATGTTTCAACATGTAGAATCAATCAATGCGATAAACCACATTAACAAAAGGAAAGAAAAATAAAATGATCATCTCAGTAGGTGCAGAGAAAACATTTGACGAAATTCAATACCCATTCACAATGAAAACTCTCATCAAAGTGGGTATACAGGGAACATATTTCAACATAATAAAGGCCATTTACAACAAACCCACAGCTAACATAATACTCAGTGGTGAGTATTCCCACTAAATTCAGGAACAAAACTAGAATGCTCACTCTTGACCTTGCTACTTAACATAGTGCTAACCACAGCAATCAGACAAGAAAAAATTGAAGGCATGCAAATTGGGAGGGAAGAGCTAAAACTGTCATAATTTGCAGATGACATGATGCAGAGAACCTTAAATTCCCCACCCAAAATCTATTAGAACTAAAAAGTGAATGCAGGAAATTTGCAGGATACAAGGTTAAAACAGAAATATGTTGTGTTTCTATACACTAATAATGAAATAACAGAGAGAATTTTAAAAAACAACCGCACTTAAAATTGCATAAAAACAGTAAAATACATGGGAATAATCTTAACCAAGGAGCTGAAAGTCATATACACTGAAAATTATAAAACACTGATGAAGGAAATTAAACATAATACAAAGAATAGAAAGATATCTTGTGCTCTTGGATTAGAAGAATTAAAATTGTTAAAATGGCCATAATATCCCAAACAAGCTACAGATTTAATGCAATCCCTATCAAAATACCAATGACATTATTCATAGAACTAGAATAAATAATCATAAATTCATATGGAACTGAAAAGACCCCAAATTGCCAAAGCAATCTTGATAAAAAAGAACAAAGATTGAGCTATCACGATCTCAGCCTTCAGACTATACTACAAAGCTGCAGTAATCAAAACAGCATGGTAATGGCACAAAAACAGATATATAGATCAATGGAACAGAATAGAGAGCTCATAAATAAACTCATGCATGTATCTATGGTCAATTAACGTACAACAAAGGAGACAAAATTATACTATGGACAGTCTCTTCAATAAGTGGTACTGGGAAAACTGGCTACATGTAAAACAATGAAATTAGAACATTTTCTAACACCATATACAAAAATAAATTCAAAATGGATTAAAGACCTAAATATAAGACCTGAAACCATAAAACTCCTGGAAGAGAAGTAGGCAGAACATTCTTTGACATAAAGTGTAGCAATATTTTTTTTGGATCTGTTTCCTAAAGCAAAAGAAATAAAAGCAAAAATAAACAAATGGAGCTAATGAAACTTGAAAACTTTTGCTCAGCAAAGGAAACCATCAACAAAACAAGAAGACAACCTACAGAATGGGACAAAATATTTGCAAATGATATGACCGACAAGAGGTTAATAATCAAATATACATATAGCTCACAAAACTCAACATCCAAAACACAAACAACACAACAGGGACATGAAAAGATGCTCATCATTGCTAATTATTAGAGAAATGCAAATCAAAAGAACAATGAGATATCACTTGGCACCTATCAGATTGGCTATCATCAAAAAGTCCACAAGTGGGCTTCCCTGGTGGCGCAGTGGTTGAGAATCTGCCTGCTAATGCAGGGGACACGGGTTCGAGCCCTGGTCTGGGAAGATCCCACATGCCACGGAGCAGCTGGGCCCGTGAGCCACAACTACTGAGCCTGCGCGTCTGGAGCCTGTGCCCCGCAACGGGAGGGGCCGCGATAGTGAAAGGCCCGCGCACCGCGATGAAGAGCGGTCCCCGCACCGCGATGAAGAGTGGCCCCCACTTGCCTCAACTAGAGAAAGCCCTCGCATGAACCGAAGACCCAACACAACCAAAAATAAAATAAAAATAAATAAATAAAGTAGCTATAAAAAAGAAAAGTGCTTTTAAAAAAAAAAAAAAAAAAAAAAAAAAAAAAAAAGTCCACAAGTAACAAATGTTGGAGAGGATATGGAGAAAAGGAAACCCTTTTACACTGTTGCTCACAATGTAAATTGATGCAGCCACTATGGAAAACAGTATGGATGTTCATCAAAAAACTAGAAGTAGAATTATATGATCCAGCAATTTCACTTCTGGGTATATGTCTAGAAAAAACAAAAACTCTAATTTTAAAAGGTGCATGCACCTCAATGTTCATAGCAGCACAACACAATTTACCTTTAATTTTTGGCATTTAATTACAACATGTCTTGATGTGCTGCTCTTTGGGTTCAAACTCTGCATTTCTTCAACTTGGGTAACCATTTCCTTTCCCAGGTTAGGGATGTTTTCAGCTATTTTGTCTTCAAACATGTTCTAAGGCCATTTCATTAGTGTGCTTGATGTTGTCCCAGAGGTCTCTTAAACTGTCCTCATTTCTTTTCATTCTTTTTTCTGTTCAGCAGCAGTGATTTCCACTACTCTGTCTTCCAGCTCACTGATCTATTCCTCTGTATCATTTAGTCTACTATAAATTTATGCTAGTGTGTTTTCCATTTCAGATATTCTATTCTTCATCTCTCTTTGTTCTTTATATTTTCAAACTTTTTGTTTAAAACTTTTAACTACTCACTCTATGCATCCATTTTTCTCCTGAGCTCTTTAATCATCTTTATGATAGATACTCTGAACTCTTTCTCAGGTAGATTGTGTATCTCCACTTCACTTAGTTCTTCTTCTGGAGTTTTATCTTTTCCTTTGTCTGGAACATGTTTCCTCTGTCACCTCATTTTGTCTAAATTGCTATTTGTATTTTTATGTATATGGTAGGTTAGTTACATTTCTTGACCTTAGAGAAGTGGCTTTCTGTTGGAGACATCTTATGTGTCACAGTAGTGCACTCCTCTCATCACCCAAGCTATATGCTCTAGGGGTTATGCCTAAGAGGGCTGTGTGGGTCCTTCTGTTGTGGTGGGCTGAGTATGTGGGTGATCTAGTAGTCTTGGTTGGCCTCTAGCCTGGTTGTTTACCAGCCCCTTCCTTATTTGGATGCTTCTGGTTGCTGTTTAGCAGGGTCTGGTCATGAGGCAGCTGACTGCAGAGCCTTAGGGGGACCCAGGGCTAGTGCTGGCTCACCAGTGTGTGGAGTCAGGGTCCTGAAGACTCCGAGGGTGTTGCCCAACCACTGATGGGTAAAGCCAGGTCCTGGGATTAGTGCTGGACTACTTCCAGGCAGAGCCAGTTCCTGGAGTCTGGCTTCAGGGCCCAAGGATCCCAGAATTTATTTGAGATCACTGGGGGGTTGTCTGTTTACTGATACAGTCGGCTATGGGGTTCAGGGTGTCCAGAAGTTAGCATTGGCCTGCTAGTGGACAGGATCAGGGCCCACTTGGTCTCAGGATTAGGTTTTGGCCTGCTCTTGGTGGGCTGGTACTTTAGGCTGTGGGATTGTAATTTTCTGGCATCAGGTGTCTGCCCCTGGTGGGTAAGGCTGATCTAGAAGCTATTTCAGGCTTCCTGGATGGAAGGGCTGGTGCCTGCCCATTGGAGAGTGGAGTTGGTCTTCACCCTCTGGTGGCAGGGCCATGTCTTGAGGCATGTCTAGAGATGGGTATAGGCTCAGAAATTCAGTCTGTCTGCTGTTGGGTGGGGCTGCGTCCCTGCCCAGTTAGTTGTTTGGCCTGAGGCATCCCAGCATTGGCACTTACAGGCACTTGGCTGGGGCAAGGTCTTGTGCTAATGAGCCAAGATGGAAGCCACCACCAGCCTGTTCATGTGGTAGAATGTTCCCAAATATGGCTGCCACCAGTGTCTATATCCTCAGGGTGAGCTTAAGTGACCTCTACCTCTCTGAGAAACTCTCCAAGACCATCAGGTAGGTCTGGCCCAGTGTCCTATCAAATTATTTCTTTTGCCCTGTATCTTGGTGCACAGGAGTTTTCGTGTGCACCATTGAAAAGTGAAGCCCCTAATTCCCCCTGTCCTGTGGTGCTCCTGCAATTAAGCTCCACTGGCCTTCAAAACCAAATAGTCTGGGGGACTGTTTTCCCAGTGCAGGACCCCTGAGCTGGGGAGCCCAATGTGAAGCTCAGAACTCTTACTCATGTGGGAGAACCTCCATCTTGTTGTAGTTCCTTCTTTATGTATTTAGTTGTAGAAGATCTTTTCTGGTAGGTTCCAGGCTTTTTCACCCATGATTGTTCTGCAGATAGTGGTGAATTTGGTGTATTCATGAAAAGAGACCAGCTCAGGGTCTTTCTGCTCTGCCATCTTGACTGCTCTCTCAACTATTGAAATTTTAATTGGGAAAAATAAAACTGTATAATAAAACTCTTAGCCACCCTAGTGTTGGGGCCATCCTTATCATCATCACCATCAGCTTTTATTTATTCAGCTCTAAGTTCAATTTGTCTCCTAGTTTTTCCTCTCATTTGCTGAATTATTTTCCTTCTGGCCCCCAAATGTCAGAACGACTCCAGGGTTTAGTATTCTGACCTCACTGTCTACTATACTCTGTTCCAATATAATCTTGTGAAGTCTCAGGACCAGCTCAAATGAAAGAGCAGTTTTGCCTTGCAGAAGGTGGGCAGATATCTTCAAGTCCTTTTAGGTTCAGAGAAGTTTCATTTTGATGTAAGATGGTGTGAGTGAACACCAGCAGAGAAAAATTCAGGCAGCACTATTTACAATAGCCAACACTTGGAAGCAACCCAAGTGCTCATCAATGGATGAAACTTATATAACATTGTATAGAAAGTATATTTTAATCAAAATATATTACAAAATAAAAAAAAAAAAAAACTTTGGTAAGACAAATCCATAGTCAAGGTAGTAGATCAACTACTATAAAACTAGTAGGAAAGTTAAAAAAAAAAAAGTAGTAAAATCATCTACCTATGATTAGTAGTTAAGAAACACCAAAAAAAAAAAAGTGTATAAAATATGATGTCAAATACATTAAACATGGCAGGGATAGTAACAATTCAGGGTTCTTAGAATGCATTCAAATTTAACACATCATCATCTTTAAATATGCATATATGTGGCCATATATGTACCTCATATTAGACACAAACCAAAAATCTACAAAACACACACACACAAAATGTGAAAGGAATCCAAACATAACACTGAAGAGTCATAGAATCACAGATGAAAAGAACAAAAAAAGAAAGAAGAATAAAAGAACTACAAAAATAACCCCTAAACAAGTAACAAAATAAGTATATACCTATAAACAATTTCTTCAAATGAAAATGGACTAAATGCTTCAATCAAAAGACATAGAGTGGCTGAATGAATACAAAAGCAAGATCCATATGTATGTTCCCTACAAGAGACTCACTACAAATTTAAAACACAGAGAGACTGAAAGTGTGGGGGTGGGAAAAGGTACTCCATGCAAAAGGAAACAGAAAAAATAGACTTTATAACAAAGACTGTAACAAGAGAGAAAGAAAGACATTACATATTTTTAAAGAGATTGATTGAACAGGAATAATGTAGCAATATTAAATATATATGGGCCTAACATAGGAGCATCTGAATACATAAAGCAAATATTAACTTACACAAAGGGAGAAATTGACAGTAACACAATTTTAGTAAAGGACTTTAACACCCCACTTACATCAATGGAGAGATCATCCAGACAGAAAATCAGTAAGGAAACACAGTCCTTAAAAGACATATTAGAATATAGAAATGCAACAGATTTCTGCATATTAATTTTGTATCCTGCAACTTTA
Organism: Balaenoptera musculus; assembly: GCF_009873245.2. NCBI lineage: Eukaryota > Metazoa > Chordata > Mammalia > Artiodactyla > Balaenopteridae > Balaenoptera > Balaenoptera musculus. The sequence goes on along the minus strand of NC_045806.1, from coordinate 66,150,025 downwards.
CCGAATTCATTGATGGCCTTTAGGATTTTCTATGTATAATATCATGTCATCTGAAAACAGTGACAGTTTAAATTATTCTTTGCCAATTTGGATTCTTTTATTTCTTTTTCATCTCTGATTGCCATGGCTAAGACTTCCAAAACTATGTTGAATAATAGTGGCGAGAGTGGACATCCTTGTCTTGTTCCTGATCTTAGAGGAAATGTTTTCAACTTTTCAACATTGAGTATGATGTTAGTTGTAGTTTTGCCACATGTGGCCTTTAGTATGTTGAGGTATGTTTCCTCTATGCCCACTTTCTGGAGAGTTTTTATCATAAATGGGTGTTGAATTTTGTTAAAAGTTTTTTCTACCTCTATTGAGATAATCATATGGTTTTTATTCTTCAACTAGCTATACACTAACAACAAAAGATCAAAAAGAGAAACTCAAGAAAAAAATCCCATTTACTATCACACAAAAATGGATAAAATGCCTAGGAATAAACATACGTAAGGAGACAAAAGACCTGTACTTCGAAAACTATAAGATGCTGGTGAACAAAATTGAATATGACACAAAGAGATCAAAAGATATACTGTGTTCCTGGATTGGGAGAATCCATATTATCAAAATGACTATACTACCCAAAGCAACTACAGATTAAATGCAATCCCTGCCAAACTACCAATGGCATTTTTCACAGAATTAGAGCAAAATATTTTATTTTGTTTAGAAACACAAAAGACCCCAAATAGCCAAAGCAATCTTGAGAAAGAAGAAGGAGCTGGTAGAATCAGGCTCCCTGACTTCAAACTATACTACAGAGTTATAGTCATCAAAACAGTATGGTACTGGCACAAAAATAGATATATAAATCAATGGAACAAGATAGAAAGCCCAGAAATTAACCAACACACTATGGTCAATTAATCTACAACAAAGGAGGCAAGACTATACAATAGAGGAAAGAGAGTCTGTTCAATAAATGGTGCTGGGAAAACTGGAAAACTACATGTAAAAAATGAAATTACAACATTCTTTGACACCATACAGGAAAGTAAACTCAAAATGGATTAAAGACCTAAATGGGAGACCAGACACTATAAAACTCTTAGAGGAAATCATAGGCAGAACACTTTCTGACATAAATTGCAGCAATATCTTTTCTGATCTGTCTCCCAGAGTAATGGAAATAAAAACAAAAATAAACAATTGGGACCTAATTAAACTCAAAACCTTTTGCACTGCAAAGAAAACCATAAAAAAACGAAGAGACAACCCACAGAATGGGAGAAAATATTTGCAAATAATGTGACTGACAAGGGATTAGTCTCCAAAATTTACAAACAGCTCACGAAGCTTAATATCATCAAACAAACAATCCAATAAAAAAATGGGTAGAAGACCTAAATAGACATTTCTCCAAAGAAGAAATACAGATGGCCAAGAGGCACTTGAAAAGATGTTCAGCATTGTTAATTATTACAGAAATGCAAATCAAAATTACAATGAGATATCATCTCACACCAGCCAAAAAAAAACTAGACAAAGACACCACAAAAATAGTGTTATAAGCTATTATCTCTCATGACTCTTGATGAAAAAATCCTCAACAAAATATTAGCAAAATGAATTCAATACATTAAAAGATCATAAAACATGATCAGTTGGGATTTATCTCAGGGATACAAAAACAGTTCAATATCTGTAAATCAGTAAATGTTATACACAATATTAGCAAACTGAAGAATAAATATCATATGATCATCTCAATAAATGTGCAGAAAGCTTTTTTGACAAAATTCAACATAAAACTATAGAAAAAAAATCTCAAAAAAGTGGATATAGTGGGAACATACCTCAACAGAATTAAGGCAATGTATGACAAAACTACAGCCAACATCATACTCTATGGTGATAACCTCAAAGTATTTACTTTAATATTAGAAACAAAAAGCCCCCTCTTGCTTTTATTCAATACTGTATTGGAAGTCTTAGCCACAGCAAGCAGACAAAAAACAAACAAACAAGCAAAAAACGAATCCAAACTGGAAAGAAAGAAGTCAAACTGTCTGTGTTCACAGGTGACAGAATACTATTTATAGAAAATGCTAAAGATTCCATCCATAAAACTATTAGAACTAATAAATGAATTCAGTAAAGTTGTAGCATACAAACTTAATATATAACAATATGTTAAGTTTTTATACACTAAGCACAAACTATCAGTAAGAGAAATTAAGAAAACAATTTCACTTAAAATTACATGAAAAACAATAAAATACCTCAGAATAAATCTAACCAAAGAAGTAAAATAGTGTGCTTAGGAAACTATAAGAAATTGATGAAAGAAATTGAAAATGACACAAACAAATGAAAAGATATACCATGTTCATGGACTGGAAGAATTAATATTGCTACAATGATCATACTATCCAAGGCAATCTACAGATTCAATGCAATACCTATCAAAATACCAAAGGCATTTTTCACAGAACAAGAACAAATAATTCTAAAATATTTATGAAAACACAAAAGACCCTAAAGCCAAAACATTCTTGAGAAAGAAGAACAAAGCTGGAACTTGCTAATTTTAAACATGCTCTCTAATTTTAAATCACTACCAAGCTACAATAATCAGAACAACATGGTTACTGTCACAAAAACTGACACATAAATCAAGGGAAGAGAATGGAGAGCTCAAAAATAAATCCACACATATATGTTAAATTAATCATTGACAAAGGAGGCACAAATATATAATGGGGAAAAGACAGTCCTCAACAAATGGGTGTTGGGAAAACTGGACAGCTACATGCAAAATAATCAAACTGGACTACTTTCTCACATCATATAAAAAATAAACTAAACATGTATTAAAGACAAATGTAAGTCTTTTTTTGTTGATGTCTTGAAATAACAAAATAAAATTTATAGAAGAAAATAGAAGCAGTAGGCTCTTTGACATTGGTCTTAGCAATTTTTTTTGTATATGTCTCTCAGGAAAAGGAAACAAATTAAAAAAATAAACAAATATGACTACACCAAAGTGAAAATCTTTTGCAGAGCAAAAGAAACAATCAACAAAACAAAAAGACCATTTACTGAATGGGAGAATATATTTGCAAATGATATATCTTATAAGGGGTTAATATCCAAAGAACTCATCCAACACAACAGCACAAAAAATAATTTAAAAATGTGCAGATTGTATGAATAGACGATTTTTAAGAAGACATACAGATGGCTTACAGGCCAATGAAAATATGTTCAACATCACTATTCATCAGGGAAATGCAAATCAAAACCACAATAAAATATCACCTCATGCCTGTCAGAATTGCTATAATCAAAAAAGACAATAATAACGAGTGTTATTGAGAATATGGAGAAAAGGGAGCCCTCATGAACTGTTGGTGGGAATGTAAATTGCTGCAGCTACTCTGGAAAACAGTATGGAGGTCCTTAAAAAAAAATCTATCATAGAATTCAGCAATTCCACTTCTGGGTATTTTTCCAAGGGAAAAAAAAAACTAATTTGAAAGGATATATGCACCCCTATGTTCATTGCAGCATTAATGAAAATCACCAAGACATGGAAACAACCTAAGTGCCCATCCATAGATGAATGGATAAAGAGGATGTGTTATATATACACAATGGAATATTACTCAGCTATATAAATGAATGAAAACTTGCCATTTGTGACAACATGGATGGACCTAGAGGACGATATGCTAAGTTACATAAGTCAGAAGGAAAGACAAATATATGATTTCACTTGTATGTAGAATCTCAAAAACAAAACTGATAAACACAACAAACAGAAACACACTCATAGATACAGAGAACAAACAGGTGTTTGTCAGAGGGGAGGCGGTTGGGAGGATGAGTAAAATAGGTGTCAGATATTAAAGGTACAAACTTCTAGTTACAAAATAAATGAGTCACAGAGATAAAATATAGAGTGAGGAATATAGTTATTAATAATATGATAGCATTGTGTGGTGACAGATGGTAACAAGACTTATAATGATAATCACTTTGTAATGTATAGAAATAAGAAATCACTATTTTTTTTGCAATGGGAAATTACACAGTGTTGTAGGTCAATTAACTTTCAAAGAAAACCAAACAAAAAAACAATTAAACATATAGGAAAATAGTTCAGATTTGTGATTACCAGAGTTGGAGGTGGGGAGGGGGATAGATTGAAGGTGGTCAAAATATACAAACTTCCAGGTATAAGATAAATAAGTACTAGGAATGTAATGTACAACATGTTTAATATAATTAACAGTCTGTGTGTTTTACACGGAAGTTATTAAGAGAGTAAATCCTAAGAGTTCTCATCACAAGGAATATTTTTTTCCTTTTATGTATCTATAGAGATGATGGATATTCACTAAACTTATTGTGGTAATCATTTCATTACATATGCAAGTCAAATCATTATGCTATACATCTTAAACTTATGTGTTGCTGTATGTCAGTTATATCAATAAAACAGGAAGAAAAATAAGCACTTGGCCAAGAAGGATGGATTGGGGGCAAATAAATGAAAAGTGATATTTGGAGGTGAAATTTGAATAGAACATAAATACATTTTTAGAATAAATAGCTGACCTTGGGAATATTAACACTACCACCATCCCAGTGACTCTAGATTTTCAGTCAGAGGAACTTAGTGAATGCTAACATATCAACATAAATGAGGAAAGTAGTTGTTATGAAAGGATGATTTCACAGAGAAAATAACACCAGAAAAAATGTTCACATTGAAGAAATTCTCAGGTATTTTCCACAGCTTTTATGTGCAAATAATAACATTTGGAAACTGATTCAAAAAATTTAAGAAAGTATGACAATTTACCAAAGCAAAGATGCTCACTTTGTACTGTAAGTTATACAAGATGAAGAATGCAAAAACTGTTTACACAAATCTTTTATAACTCTTTACAAATAAATAAAAATTATCTATGCTTTAAGTGCAGTGTTCTAAATGCATATTACTTTTTATAATTTAAAATTTTTTCTAAAATGTTATAATAGACAATAAGAGAGTTTTAATGTTTTAATATATATACTTTTAAATGTTTGTAATCTTTGGTATTTCCATTTTGTACATCCTTTGCTCCCATTGTACATTTTAAATTATTTTTAATTGTAGTAAAATACATATAAAATACATCATCTTAAACATTTTAAAAATGTACAATTCAGTGGCATAAACTTCATTCACATTTTTGTGCAAACTTAACCACCATCCAGCACCAAAACACTTTTCTGTCTTGCAAAAGAGAAACTCTGTACCCATTTGACAATAACTGCTCATACTGTCCTTACCCAGCCCCTGGCAACCATCATTTTATTTTGTTATTATTCTATAAATTTGACTAATCAAGCTATTTCATATAAATGGAATCATAGTATTACTCCTTTTGTGACTGGCTTTTTTCACTTAGCATAATATACTTGACTTTTATTCACGTTGTAGCATGTGTAAGAGTTTCTTTTTTAAGACTGAATAACATTTCATTGTATGCGTTTTGTTTATTAATTCATCTGTTGATGAACATTTGGTTTGCTTTTGTCATTTGGGTATTGTGACTAATTCTGCTAAAAACATGGTTGTACAAATAACTGTAGGAGTCCTTGCTTTACATACTTTAGGGTATATATCTGGAAGTGCAATTGCTGGTTCATTTTGTAATTCTATCTTAAGGTTTTGAGGAACTGCCATGTTATATGCCACAGTGGCTACATAATTTCACATTCTCATCAACAGTACTCAGTGTGTCCAACTTTTCTACATTTGCTGCAGAAGTTTGCTGTCTTCCATGTTTTAGATAGTAGCCATCCTAATGAGTGTGATTTGGTATCTCATTGTGGTTTTGACTTGTATTTCTCTAACAGTGATGTTGAACATTTTTTCATATATTTTTCATTTGTATATTTTATTTGGAGAAAATTATATTCTACTATTCAAAATGTTTTGTGGCTTATGTTTCTGAGTTGTAAGAATTCTTTTTATATTCTGAATATAAACCCTTTATCAGATATATGATTTGCAATATTTTCACTCATTCTGTGATTCCCTTTACACCCTGTTGATTGTGTCCTTTGATGTACAGAAGTTATAAATGTTGATATAATCCAATTTATCTCTTTTTACTTTTGCTGCCTGTGCTTTTGGTGTCATATCCAATAAATCACTACACAATCTAATTTCCTGAAACTTTTCTCCAACGTTTTCTTCAAATAATTTTGTAGCTTTAGCTCTTACATTTAAATTTTTGATCCATTTTGAATTAATTTTTATATGATATAAGAGTTGAATGTCATTCTTTAGCATGAGGACATTCAATATTCCTAATACCAATTGTTAAAGACTGTTCTCTCCTCATTGAATGCTCTTGTCACTGTTGTGGAAAAATCATTTGAGCATATATATGAGGGTTAATTTCTGGGCCTCATATTCTATTCCACTAGTTTATACATTGGACTTTCTTAAAATTAATTTTTATTGGAGTATAGTTGATTTACAATGTTGTGTTAGTTTCTGATGTACATAAAATGAATCAGTTATATATATATATATATATATATATATATATATATATATATATATATATATATCCACACATTTTTTAGACTTTTCCCATGTAGGTCATTAGAGAGTATTGAATAGTGTTCCCTGTGCTATACAGTAGGTTCTTATTAATCTACTTCATATATAGTAATATGTATATGTCAATCCCAGTCTCCCAATTAAACTCTCCCCCTCACTTTCCCCCTTGGTAACCATAAGTTTGTTTTCTACACCTGTGACTCTATTTCTGTTTGGTAAATAAGTTCATTTGTAGCATTATTTTTTAGATTCCACATATAAGCAATATCATATGGTATTTGTCTTTCTCTGTCTGACTTACTTCACCCAGTATGATAATCTCTAGGTCCATCCATGTCACTGCAAATGACATTATTTTGTTCTTTCTTATGGCTGAGTAATATTCCATTGTAGATATGTACCACATCTTCTTTATCCATTCACCTGTTGTTGGACATTTAGGTTGCTCCCATGTCCTGGCTGTTGTAAATAGTGCTGCAATGAACATTGGGTACATGTGTCCTTTTGAATTATAGTTTTGTCTGGGTATATTTCCAGTAGTGGGATTGCTGGGTCACATGGTAATTCTATTTTTAGGTTTTTAAGGAACCTCCATACTGTTCTCCATAGTGGCTGTATAAATTTACATTCCCACTAACAGTGCAAGAGGGTTCTCTTTTCTCCACACCCTCTCCAACATTTATTGTTTGTAGATTTTCTGATGATGCCCATTCTGACTAGTGTGAGGTGATACCTCATTGTAGTTTCGATTTGCATTTCTCTAATAATTAGTGATGTTGAGCATCTTTTCATGTGCCTCTTGGCCATCTGTATGTCTTCTTCGGAGAAATGTCTATTTAGATTGCCCACCAATATTTTGATTGGGCTGTTTATTTCTTTATATTAAACTGTGTGAGCTGTTTGTATATTTTGGGGATTAATCCCTGATGAAAAAATCAAACATGACACAGATTGAGAGATATACCATGTTCTTGGATTGGAAGAAGCAACATTGTGAAAATGACAGTACTCCCCAAAGCAATCTACAAATTCAATGCAATCCCTATCAAATGACCAATGGCATTTTTCACAGAATCACAACAAAAAAATTTACAATTTGTATGGAAACACAAAAGACCATGAATAGCCAAAGCAATCTTGAGAAAGAAAAATGGAGCTGGAGGTATCAGGTTCCCTGACTTCAGACTATACTACAAAGCTATACTCATTGAAACAGTATTGATATTTTTATATTTAGTTTGTTTGTTCTTCATTTTCATGTTCTTTGGGGTGTAAATTTAGGTTGTTAATTTGGAATACTTATTCTTTTTTAATGTAAGCACTCATAGCTATAAATTTTCCTCTTATTACTGCTTTTGCAGTATCCCATAATTTTAGTATATTGTGTTTTCTCAAAACACAATTTTGAGAAAACAATTTTCATTTATCTCAAAATAGTTTCTAACTTATCTTGTGGATTTTTAACCCATTCTTTGTTTGAGTGTCCACCTTAAAAATAAAATAACAAGTTATTTTACCAGTGAAATGAGTTTATTTGGGAATAGAAGAGGAATTGCAGTTCAGGACATGCAAAATGTAGCAAACCATAGGCAAGACCTGAGAACAATGGAGGGCAATGCTCTTTTACAGAAGAAATGGGAGAGGTGGGAGGGGCTGCTTCTGAACAAAGTGTGATGGAGGAGAGTGTGATTTCAGGATTTTGGTGGCTCCTTATTGGCTGAGTTGTTTTGACTTCTCATTGGCTTGGCTGATGCTGGGAAAGGAGAAAATCGTTCTTCCTCCTTCTGGTGTATGTAAAGTAAGCTTCTTCCTGTGGGGAGTAAAAAGTACACTTTTTCCTGCTAGAGTCTGTGAGTAGTTAGGAGTGATAATGCATGACAGCTCCCTTTCAGGGGCTTCCCAACTCCCTTTTAAAGTAGTTTTCCTTTTTTAATTTTCACATTTTCTCCCTTTGATCAAGACCTTTCATCAGAAGAATTGCTGGTCAAGATTCATTTTTTTCACATTTAGTGATTTTGTCCCTCAGTGCCAGAAAGACCTTTCTTGGTTTTCATGTCCCACATCAGAGGGAAAGCATAGATTGGAAGCTCTTGAGCCCACATTTGAGTAACAAGGAAGAGTAGGAGGGAGAACTCTCAGGCATTTCCCATCTAAAATCTATATCTTATCAAGGTCATGAGCATTGGAGATCATCTCAAAGTGTTAAGCTAGCTACCATATTGACCATGTCATATCTACAAGATTTTAACAGGCAATGCTTAAAATAGTTATGCAGAAACAGTATTAAAAGTAATATGTCACATCCAATTTGTATGATTGTTATGTACCAGGATCCCAAACCTGAAGATAACCATCTAAAAAGATCAAAGGCCCATGGATTATCAGGTGAAATTTGTTGTAGCCAATGTGCTTGTTTACTAATTTTGCAAAATTGGGTTTCTACTTTCCCAGAGGAATTTATCCATTTGCAACTGGTGGTATTTGCTATCACAAAAATGAATCCTTGTTCAGCTAGTAGATAATTAAGGCTATGAAATTATCCAAAAAGACTTAAGCTAACAAGTCAAGTGATTGCTGTTGGGCTACCATTGCTTTGGCTGCAGAATTGGTTAGCTCTCTATATTAGGGAGAGATTTCTGATCATGCATTTATTGGCACTTACTCTTACCCAAGGGAGAAAAGCTCTCCCTACAGATGCAAACCCAGTCATGTATGAATTTTGAAAGATCCCATTTGAGGCGACTATGGAGTTTTAGTGTGGTGGACCCGTGGGAAGATTCTGATATGTTATGGATATCTATAGGGACAGTTAAATGTCCCAATAAGTACTGACCTCCAATTCACTAGCTATCTAAGCATTCATATGACCATGGGCAATGCCATCCACTAAAGACAAAAATAAAACCAGGTGGAGCACAGAGAACTCCAACTAAGTTGTAGTTATTAATAGCTTCATTATCTGGAATTTCCTGATTGACCTTTTCAAACCAGGGGTAAGAGGCATTGGGATAACATTCTGCAAGGTACCATCCCAACCTGGAGGAGTCTTTTCTAAAAGCCTTGCAAATAGGAGTTAGCTCATTTGCATTTCCCTTGGATGCAAGGGAACAGATTGTATTTAAATAGGAAAAAGTGTTGGGGAGAAAATATGGTACTATTGGCAACGGTGGAAGTGTTCAGCTTAGCTAATATGGTTATGGTTGGAGAAAGGTTGAACCAAGGTACGGGAACAGCTGGCTATAATAGTCGAAACTTATAGGTAATAATCATAGGTTTGCAGGTATAATTGATGGTGGCCCATGAGACTAAAGACAAATTGAATCCAGGTAAGACCAAAGGGATCTCCAACATTGTAAACAGATCTAAGTTTTGGGTGACAGATCCAATAGTCAGAAAGGTTTCCCCCTTTTGCAATAGATTGGGAAATGCAGGTAAGAGTGTTGTCTTTCTAAGAAAGAGAGGGAGCAAATAAGGTAAAAGGCAATGGCAAGAAAAATGTATCCAGGCCTGGTCTGGTTATCTTGGGAAAGCTGTCTCCTTCAGCTCTCATCTACTTCAGTTCCTGAAAATCTTTACGTTCAGGTCACCAGTCAGTGTGCAGGTGATCATGACTTGGTACTTTCTTTAGATGTGACACGTGAATCCAGAAGGCTATTTTTTGTAGTTTGGCAGCACAAGTGTTAGTCAACAGTCCCTGATAAGGGCCTTTCCAAAGGGTTTGAAAAGAGTCTTTTTGGACTTTTTTTTTTTTTTTTTGGTTTGTTCATTTATTTTAATTAGTTTTGATATTCCATATATGAGTGGAATCATATGGTGCTTATCTTGTCATTTGCAACAACAAGGATGGATCTTGAGGACATTATGCTAAGTGAAATAAGTCAGAGAGAGGAAGACAAATACCGTATGATTTCATTTACATATGGAATCTATAAACAAACAAAGAAAAAGCCCATGAACTCATAGATACAGGGAACAGATTGATGACTGACAGAGGTGAGTAGTGCGGGGTGGGCGAAATGGGATAAGGGGGCCCAAAGTTTCAAACTTCCAGTTATAAAACAAGTCTTGGGGATGTAAAGTACAGCATGGTGACTATAGTTAATAATACTGTATTGCATGTTTGAAACTTGCTAAGAGAGTATATCTTAAAAGTGTTAATCACAAGAAAATGATTTTGAAACTATATATGGGGACATGTTAAATAGATTTATTGTGGTGATCATTTTGCAATATATACAAATATCAAATCATTATGTTGTATATATGAAACTAATGTGATGCTATATATCAATTTTACCTCAATAAAAATAAAAATGTATATATCAGTAATCCTTCTGAATTTTCAGTCTAACTCAAAGAATTATAAAACAGATGTGTGTGCATATAAATAGAATATGCAATAATAATGTATCTGAAGAGAAGGTGTAAGATTAGTAGGATGCTTGACCCTCATCTCTATCCTAGTCTTTGAGTTGATATTTATCCATCACGATTTTTAAAAATACTATGTTGTTTAGTTTTCACGTCTTTAAAATTTTCCAGTTTGCCTTTTCCTATTGTTTTCTAGTTTCATTGCATTGTGATCAGTAAAGATACTTTGTTTGACTTCAATCTTTTTACATTTGTTAAGACTTGTTTGGTGAACTAACAAATGGATTAACCTGAAGGATGTTCCATATGCACTTGAGAAAAAAATGTGTATTCTCCTATTTTTGGGTGGAGTGCTCTATACATGTTTATTAAGCTCAAAATTGGTATTTACTGTTGTTGAAGTATTCAATTTACTTACTCGTCTGTCTGGTTATTCTATGCATTATTTAAAGTGAGGAAAATAAGTCTCCTAATATTATTTTAGAGCTGTTTATTTTTCCCTTCAATTTTATCAGTGATTGGTTAATGTACCTTGGAACACTGATAGGATGCATATATGTTTACAATGGTTGTATCTTCTTGGTAAATTAATCGTTTACCATTATATAATGTCCGTATTTGTATCTTGCTAGAGTTTTTGACTTAGAGTCTATTTTCTCTGATATTATTACATTCTTCCTCAACTTTCGTTACTATTTGCATGGCATATTATTTTTCATCCTTTAAAATTGAACTCATGAATATCCTCATGTCTAAAATGAGTTCTTATAGAGAGTATATGGTTGGGTAAATTTCTTTTTTTTAGATTTTTCTTTTATTTTTAAAATTTTTTAAAACATCTTTATTGGAGTATAACTGCTTTACAATGGTGTGTTAGTTCCTGCTTTATAACAAAGTGAATCAGTTATACATAAACATATATCCCAATATCTCTTCCCTCTTGCGTCTCTCTCCCACACACCCTCCTTATCCCACCCTTCTAGGTGGTCACAAAGCACCGAGCTGATCTCCCAGTGCTATGTGGCTGCTTCCCACTACCTATCTATTTTACATTTGGTAGTGTATATATGTCAATGCCACTCCCTCACTTTGTCCCAACTTACCCTTCCCCCTCCACATGTCCTCAATCCATTCTCTAGTAGGTCTGCATCTTTATTCCCATCTTGCCCCTATGTTCTTCATGACCATTTTTTTGTGTGTTTTTTAGATTCCATATATATGTGTTAGCATATGGTATTTGTTTTTCTCTTTCTGACTTATTTCATTCTGTATGACAGAGTCTAGGTCCATCCACCTCACTACAAATAACTCAATTTCGTTTCTTTCTTTGGCTGAGTAATATTCCATTGTATATATGTGCCACATCTTCTTTATCCATTCATCTGTTGATGGACATTTACGTTGCTTCCATGTCCTGGCTATTGTAAATACAGCTGCAATGAACAGTGTGGTACATGACTCTGTTTGAATTATGGTTTTCTCAGGGTATATGCCCAGTAGTGCGATTGCTGGGTCATATGGTAGTTCCACTTTTAGTTTTTTAAGGAACCTCCATATTGTTATCCATAGTGTCTGTATCAATTTACATTCCCACCAACAGTGCAAGAGGGTTCCATTTTCTCCACACCCTCTCCAGCATTTATTGATTGTAGATATTTGATGATGGCCATTCTGACCAGTGTGAGATGATATCTCATTGTAGTTTTGATTTACATTTCTCTAATGATTAAAGATGTTGTGCATTCTTTAATGTGTTTCTTGGCAATCTGTATATCTTCTTTAGAGAAATGTCTATTTCGGTCTTCTGCCCATTTTTGGATTGGGTTTTTTCTTTTTTTGATATCGAGCTGCATGAGCTTCTTGTAAATTTTGGAGATTAATCCTTTCTATTTTGCTTCATTTGCAAATATTTTCTCCCATTCTGACGGTTGTCTTCTTTACGGTTTCCTTTGCTGTGCAAAATATTTTAAGTTTCATTAAGTCCCATTTGTTTATTTTTGTTTTTATTTCCATGTCTCTAGGAGCTGGGTCAAAAAGGATCTTGCTGTGATTTATGTAATAGAGTGTTCTGCCTATGTTTTCCTCTAAGAGTTTGATAGTGTCTGGCCTTACATTTATGTCTTTAATCCATTTTGAGTTTACTTTTGTGTATGGTATTAGGGAGTGTTCTATTTTCATTCTTTTACATGTAGCTGTCCAGTTTTCCCAGCACCACTTATTGAAGAGGCTGTCTTTTCTCCATTGTGTATTCTTACCTCCTTTGTCAAGGATAAGCTGACCATATGTGTGCAGCTTTTTTTTTTTACTTTTCTTATTTATTTTTTTTTTACTTTTTTTTTTCTCACACACACACGCTGTATTTTATTTTTACAAGAGATAAATAGACTAACACCAAGCATTGTACATGGATGACCACAACAAAAGCAACAATGATTGCAATTACCAAACATGAAACACACTCATACTATTTCATAATATTGACATTCAGTCCAGTAATCCTCCACTGTAGCAGCTCCTTTACTTTGCAGTGAAAATTGATTTGTATATTCTTTGCCTCTGAGTCCTTGTGGGATTTTTTTTTTTTAATTCAAACAGAAAGTCACAAATATTATACTCATTCTCATCAGTTCACTCAGTCCCATGTAATTAATTTTTTTTTTATCTTGATCTTTTGCTAGCCCTTCTATGAGTTCATCAGTTTTTCATTAGAGTTCTGAAAATGCTTATTCATTCAGTTCAGCAGTACCGTCAGTTACCAGAAACCTGTACTTGTCAGAGTCTTTTCCATGAATTTCTTGAACATGAAACCCTTTTACAGGAACATATTTGCAAAGGCATCAGAGTACACCCAGAACTGTCTGTAAATGACAAAAGACTTAAAAATGACCACGGTTAAAGATTTGATGAAAGTTCATAATAATGCAGTTGACAAGAAAATTAGTTATTTCTGAGATATACATTTTAAAGTAATAACTAGGATTATGACTTATAACATTATACCAGAACATATAAGATTTTTAGAAATTTCATGTAATGTCTGAAACATTTATATTAACATATTTCCATACAAATAACCCAATGAAAGTTTAGTATTAGTTGTTTTGTTTGATTGTTTTTTTATACTACAAGTTCTTATTAGTCATCAATTTTATACACATCAGTGTATACATGTCAATCCCAATCGCCAAATTCAGCACACAACCATCCCCAACCCACCACAGTTTTCCCCCCTTGGTGTCCATATGTCTGTTCTCTATATCTGTGTCTCAACTTCTGCCCTGCAAACCGGCTCCTCTGTACCATTTTTCTAGGTTCCACATACATGCGTTAATATACGATATTTGTTTTTCTCTTTCTGACTTACTTCACTCTGTATGACAGTCTCTAGATCCATCCACGTCTCAACAAATGACTCAATTTCGTTCCTTTTTATGGCTGAGTAATATTCCATTGTATATATGTACCACAACTTCTTTATCCATTCGTCTGTTGATGGGCATTTAGGTTGCTTCCATGACCTGGCTATTGTAAACAGTGCTGCAATGAACATTCGGGTGCATGTGTCTTTTTGAATTATGGTTTTCTCTGGGTATATGCCCAGTAGTGGGATTGTTGGGTCATATGGTAATTCTATTTTTAGTTTTTAAAGGAACCTCCATATTGTTCTCCATAGTGGCTGTATCAATTTACATTCCCACCAACAGTGCAAGAGGGTTCCCTTTTCTCCACACCCTCTCCAGCATTTGTTGTTTATAGATTTTCTGATGATGCCCATTCTAACTGGTGTGAGGTGATACCTCATTGTAGTTTTGATTTGCATTTCTCTAATAATTAGTGATGTTGAGCATCTTTTCATGTGCTTCGTGGCCGTCTGTATGTCTTCTTTGGAGAAATGTCTATTTAGGTCTTCTGCCCATTTTTGTATTGGGGTGTTTGTTTCTTTAATATTGAGCTGCATGAGCTGCTTGTAAATCTTGGAGATTAATCCTTTGTCAGTTGCTTCATTTGCAAATATTTTCTCCCATTCTGAGGGTTGTCTTTTGGTCTTGTTTATGGTTTCCTTTGCTGTGCAAAAGCTTTGAAGTTTCATTAGGCCCCATTTGTTTATTTTTGTTCTTATTTCCGTTACTCTAGGAGGTGGATCAAAAAAGATCTTGCTGTGATTTATGTCAAAGAGTGTTCTTCCTATGTTTTCCTCTAAGAGTTTTATAGTGTCCAGTCTTACATTTAGGTCTCTAATCCATTTTGAGTTTATTTTTGTGTATGGTGTTAGGGAGTATTCTAATTTCATTCTTTTACATGTAGCTGTCCAGTTTTCCCAGCACCACTTATTGAAGAGACTGTCTTTTCTCCATTGTATATCTTTGCCTCCTTTGTCATAGATTAGTTGACCGTAGGCGCGTGGGTTTATCTCTGGGCTTTCTATCTTGTTCCATTGATCTATGTTTCTGTTTTTGTGCCAGTACCATATTGTCTTGATTACTGTAGCCTTGTAGTATAGTCTGAAGTAAGGGAGTCTGATTCCTCCAGCTCCGTTTTTTTCCCTCAAGACTGCTTTGGCTATTTGGGGTCTTTTTTGTCTCCATACAAATTTTAAGATGATTTGTTCTAGCTCCGTAAAAAATGCCATTGGTAATTTGATAGGGATTGCATTGAATCTGTAGATTGCTTTGGGTAGTATAGTCATTTTCACAATGTTGATTCTTCCAATCCAAGAACATGGTATATCTCTCCATCTGTTGGTATCATCTTTAATTTCTTTCATCAGTGTCTTATAGTTTTCTGCATACAGGTCTTTTGTCTCCCTAGGTAGGTTTATTCCTAGGTATTTTATTCTTTTTATTGCAATGGTAAATGGGAATGTTTCCATAATTTCACTTTCAGATTTTTCATCATTAGTGTATAGGAATGCAAGAGATTTCTGTGCATTAATTTTGTATCCTGCAACTTTACCATATTCATTAATTAGCTCTAGCATTTTTCTCATGGCAGTTTTAGGATTCTCTATGTATAGTATCATGTCATCTGCAAACAGTGACAGTTTTACTTCTTCTTTTCCAATTTGTATTCCTTTTATTTCTTTTTCTTGTCTGATTGCTGTGGCTAGGACTTCCAGAACTATGTTGAATAATAGTGGAGAGAGTGGACATCCTTGTCTCGTTCCTGATCTTAGAGGAAATGCTTTCAGTTTTTCACCATTGAGAATGATGTTTGCTGTGGGTTTGTCATATATGGCCTTTATTATGTTGAGGTAGGTTCCCTCTATGCCCACTTTCTGGAGAGTTTTTATCATAAATGGGTGTTGAATTTTGTCAAAAGCTTTTTCTGCATCTATTGAGATAACCATATGGTTTTTATTCTTCAATGTGTTAATATGGTGTATCACATTGATTGATTTGCGTATATTGAAGAATCCTTGCATCCCTGGGATAAATCCCACTTGATCGTGGTGTATGATCCTTTTAATGTGTTGTCGGATTCTGTTTGCCAGTATTTTGTTGAGGATTTTTGCATCTATATTCATCAGTGATATTGGTCTGTAATTTTCTTTTTTTGTAGTGTCTTTGTCTGGTTTTGGTATCAGGGTGATGGTGGCCTCATAGAATGAGTTTGGGAGTGTTCCTTCCTCTGCAATTTTTTGGAAGAGTTTGAGAAGGATAGGTGTTAGCTCTTCTCTAAATGTTTGATAGAATTCACCTGTGAAGCCATCTGGTCCTGGACTTTTATTTGTTGGAAGATTTTTAATCACAGTTTCAATTTCATTACTTGTGATGGGTCTGTTCATATTTTCTATTTCTTCCTGGTTCAGTCTTGGAAGGTTATACCTTTCTAAGAATTTGTCCATTTCTTCCAGGTTGTCCATTTTATTGGCATAAAGTTGCTTGTAGTAGTCTCTTAGGATGCTTTGTATTTCTGCGGTGTCTGTTGTGACTTCTCCTTTTTCATTTCTGATTTTATTGATTTGAGTCCTCTCCCTCTTTTTCTTGACGAGTCTGGCTAATGGCTTATCAATTTTGTTTATCTTCTCAAAGAACCATCTTTTAGTTTTATTGATCTTTGCTATTGTTTTCTTTGTTTCTATTTCATTTATTTCTGCTCTGATTTTTATGATTTCTTTCCTTCTGCTAACTTTGGGTTTTGTTTGTTCTTCTTTGTCTAGTTTCTTTAGGTGTAAGGTTAGATTGTTTACTTGAGATTTTTCTTGTTTCTTGAGGTAAGCTTGTATAGCTATAAACTTCCCTCTTAGAACTGCTTTTGCTGCATCCCATAGGTTTTGGGTCTTCGTGTTTTCATTGTCATTTGTCTCTAGGTATTTTTTGATTTCCTCTTTGATATCTTCAGTGATCTCTTGGTTATTTAGTGACGTATTGTTTAGCCTCCATGTGTTTGTGTTTTTTACGATTTTTTCCTTGTAATTCATTTCTAATCTCATAGCGTTGTGGTCAGAAAAGATGCTTGATATGATTTCAATTTTCTTAAATTTACTGAGGCTTGATTTGTGACCCAAGATGTGATCTATCCTGGAGAATGTTCCGTGTGCACTTGAGAAGAACGTGTAATCTCCTGTTTTTGGATGGAATATCCTATAAATATCAATTAAGTCTATCTGGTCTATTGTGTCATTTAAAGCTTCTGTTTCCTTATTTATTTTCATTTTGGATGATCTGTCCATTGGTGTAAGTGAGGTGTTAAACTCCATCACTATTATTGTGTTACTGTCAATTTCCTCTTTTATAGCTGTTAGCAGTTGCCTTATGTATTGTTGTGCTCCTATGGTGGGTGCATATATATTTATAATTGTTATATCTTCTTCTTGGATTGATCCCTGGATCATTATGTAGTGTCCTTCCTTGTCTCTTGTAACATTCTTTATTTTAAAGTCAATTTTATCTGATATGAGTATAGCTACTCCAGCTTTCTTTTGATTTCCATTTGCATGGAATATCTTTTTCCATCCCCTCACTTTCAGTCTGTATGTGTCCCTAGGTCTAAAGTGGGTCTCTTGTAGACAGCATATATATATGGGTCTTGTTTTTGTATCCATTCAACAAGCCTCTGTCTTTTGGTTGGAGCATTTAATCCATTCACGTTTAAGGTAATTATCGATATGTACGTTCCTATGACCATTTTCTTAATTGTTTTGGGTTTGTTTTTGTAGGTCCTTTTCTTCTCTTGTGTTTCCCACTTAGAGAAGTTCCTTTAGCATTTGTTGTAGAGCTGGTTTGGTGGTGCTGAATTCTCTTAGCTTTTGCTTGTCTGTAAAGCTTTTGATTTCTCCATCAAATCTAAATGAGATCCTTGCTGGGTAGAGTAATCTTGGTTGTAGCTTCTTCCCTTTCATCACTTTAAGTATATCATGCCACTCCCTTCTGGCTTGTAGAGTTTCTGCTGAGAAATCAGCTGTTAACCTTATGGGAGTTCCCTTGTATGTTATTTCTCGTTTTTCCCTTGCTGCTTTCAATAATTTTCTTTGTCTTTAATTTTTGCCACTTTGATTACTATGTGTCTCAGTGTGTTTCTCCTTGGGTTTATCCTGTATGGGACTCTCTGCACTTCCTGGACTTGGGTGGCTATTTCCTTTCCCATGTTAGGGAAGTTTTCAACTATAATCTCTTCAAATATTTTCTCTGGTCCTTTCTCTCTCTCTTCTCCTTCTGGGACCCGTATAATGCGAATGTTGTGTTTAATGTTGTCCCAGAGGTCTCTTAAGCTGTCTTCATTTCTTTTCATTCTTTTTTCTTTAGTCTGTTTCGCAACAGTGAATTCCACCATTCTGTCTTCCAAGTCACTTATCCGTTCTTCTGCCTCAGTTATTCTGCTATTGATTCCTTCTACTGTAGTTTTCATTTCAGTTATTGTATTGGTCATCTCTGTTTGTTTGTACTTTAAATCTTCTAAATCTTTGTTAATCATTTCTTGCATCTTCTCGATCTTTGCCTCTATTTTTATTCCGAGGTCCTGGATCATCTTCACTATCATTATTCTGAATTCTTTGTCTGGAAGGTTGCCTATCTCCACTTCATTTAGTTGTTTTTCTGGGGTTTTTTCTTGTTCCTTCATCTGGTACATAGCCCTCTGCCTTTTCATCTTGTCTATCTTTCTGTAAATGTGGTTTTTGTTCCACAGGCTGCAGGATTGTAGTTTTTCTTGCTTCTGCTGTCTGCCCTCTGGTGGTTGAGGCTATCTAAGAGGCTTGATGGGAGGCCCTGATGGTGGGTAGAGCTGACTGTTGCTGTGGTGGTCAGAGCTCTGTAAAACTTTAATCCACTTAACTGTTGATGGGTGGGACTGGGTTCCCTCCCTGTTGGTTGTTTTGCCTGGGGCAACCCAACACTAGAGCCTACCTGAGCTCTTTGGTCAGGCTAATGGCAGACTCTGGGAGGGCTCACGCCAAGGAGTACTTCCCAGAACCTCTGCTGCCAGTGTCCTTGTCCCCACGGTGAAACAGAACCAGCCCCCGCCTCTGCAGGAGACCCTCCAACACTAGCAGGTAGGTCTGGTTCAGTCTCCCCCAGGGTCACTGCTCCTTCCCCCACGTCCCGATGTGCACACTATTCCATGTGCACCCTCCAAGAGTGGAGTCTCTGTTTCCCCCAGTCCTGTCGAGGTCCTGCAATCAATTCCCACTAGGCTTCAGAGTCTGATTCTCTATAAATTCCTCCTCCCGTTGCCAGACCCCCAGGTTGGGAAGCCTGACATGGGGCTCAGAACCTTCACTCCAGTGGGTGGACTTCTGTGGTATAAGTGTTCGCCAGTCTGTGAGTCACCCACCCAGCAGTTATGGGATTTGATTTTACTCTGATTGCGCCCCTCCTACCGTCTCACTGTGGCTTTTCTTCTGTCCTTGGACGTGGGGTATCCTCCTTGGTGAAGTCCAGTGTCTTCCTGTCGATGATTGTCCAGCAGCCTGTTGTGATTCTGGTGCTCTCGCAAGAAGGCGTCCGGGTGCAGCTTTATCTCCGGGCTTTCTATCCTGTTCCATTGATTTATATTTCTGTTTTTCTGCCAGTACCATACAAACTGTCTTGATTACTGTAGCTTTGTAGTGTAGTCTGAAGTCAGAGAGACTGATTCCTCCAGCTCCATTTTTCTTTCTCAAGATTGCTTTGGCTATTCGGGATCTTTTTTGTTTCCATACAAATTGTGAAATTTTTCGTTCTATTTCTGTGAAAAATGCCAGTGGTAGTTTGATAGGGATTGCATTGAATCTGTAGATTGCCTTGGGTAGTATAGTCATTTTCACAATGTTGATTCTTCCAATCCAAGAACATGGTACATCTCTCCATCTATTTGGATCATATTTAATTTATTTCATCAGTGTCTAATAATTTTCTGTATACAGGTCTTTTGTCTCCTTAGGTAGGTTGATTCCCAGATATTTTATTCTTTATGTTGCAGTGGTAAATGGGAGTGTTTTCTTAATTTCCCTTTCAGATTTTTCATCATTAGTGTATAGGAATGCAAGAGATTTCTGTGCATTAATTTTGTATCTTGCTACTTTACCAAATTCATTAATTAGCTCTAGTAGTTTTCTGGTAGCATCTTTAGGATTCTCTATGTATAGTATCATGTCATCTGCAAAGAGTGACAGCTTTACTTCTCCTTTTCCGATTTGGACTCTTTTATTTCTTTTTCTTCTCTGATTGCTGTGTCTAAAACTTCCAAAACTATGTTGAATAATAGTGGTGAGAGTGGGCAACCTTGTTTTGTTCCCTAACTTAGGGGAAATGGTTTAACGTTGTCACCATTGAGGACAATGTTGGCTGTGAGTTTGTCATATATGGCCTTTATTATGTTAGAGGTAAGTTCCCTCCATGCCTACTTTCTGGAGGGTTTTAATCATAAAATGGTGTTGAATTTTGTGAAAAGCTTTCTCTGCATGTATTGAGATGATCATATGGTTTTTCTCCTTCGATTTGTTATTATGGTGTATCACATAGATTGGCGTATTTTGAAGAATTCTTGCATTCCTGGGATAAACCCCACTTGATCATGGTGTACGATCCTTTTATTGTGCTGTTGGATTCTGTTTTGTAGTATTTTGTTGAGGATTTTTGCATCTATGTTCATCAGTGATATTGGCCTGTAGTTTTCTTTCTTTGTGCCATCTTTGTCTGATTTTGGTATCAGCATCTTGGTGGCCTCGTAGAATGACTTTGGGAGTGTTCCTGCGTCTGCTATATTTTGGGAGAGTTTTAGAAGGATAGGTGTTAGCTCTTCTCTAAATGTTTGAGAGAATTTGCCTGTGAAGGCTTCTTGTCCTGGGTTTTTGTTTGTTGGCAGGTTTTTAATCACGGTTTCATATTCAGTGCTTGTGATTGGTCTGTTTTTATTTTCTATTTCTTCCTGATTCAGTCTCGGAAGGTTGTGCATTTCTAATAATTTGTCCATTTCTTCCAGGTTGTCCATTTTATTGGCATAGAGTTGCTTGTAGTAATCTCTCATGATCCTTTGTATTTCTGCAGTGTCATTTGTTCCTTCTCCTTTTTCATTTCTAATTCTATTGATTTGAGTCTTCCTTTTTTTTCTTGATGTGTCTGGTTAATGGTTTATCAATTTTTTTATCTTCTCAAAGAACCAGTTTTTAATTTTATTGATCTTTGCTCTCATTTCCTTCATTTATTTTTCATTTATATCTGATCTGATGTTTATGATTTCTTTCCTTCAGCTAACACTTGGTTATTTTGTTCTTCGTTTTCTAATTGCTTTAGGTGTAAGGTTAGGTTGTTTATTTGAGATGTTTCTTGTTTCTTAAGGTAGGATTGTATTGCTATAACCTTCCCTCTTAGAAATGTTCTGCTGCATCCCATAGCTTTTGGGTAGGCCTTTTTTCATTGTCATTTGTTTCTAGGTATTTTTTTATTTCCTCTTTGATTTCTTCAGTGATCTCTTGGTTATTAAGTAGTGTATTGTTTAGCTTCCATGTGTTTGTATTTTTTACAGAGTTTTTACTGTAATTGATATCTCATCTCATAATGTTGTGGTTGGAAAAGATACTTGATATGATTTCAATATTCTTAAATTTACCAAGGCTTGATTTGTGACCCAAGATATGATCTATCCTGGAGAATGTTCCATGAGCACTTGAGAAGAAAGTGTATTCTGTTGTTTTTGGATGGAATGTCCTGTAAATATCAATTAAGTCCACCTTGTTTAATGTATCATTTAAAGCTTGTTTTTCCTTCTTTATTTTCATTTTGGATGATCTGTCCATTGGTGAAAATGGGGTGTTAAGGTCCCCTACTATGATTTTGTTACTGTTGATTTCCCATTTTATGGCTGTTAGTATTTGCCTTATGTATTGATGTGTTCCTATGTTGGGTGCATAAATATTTACAATTGTTATATCTTCTTCTTGGATCAATCCCGTGATAATTATGTAGTGTCCTTCTTTGTCTCTTGTAATAGTCTTTGTTTTAATGTTTATTTTGTCTGATATGAGTATTGCTACTCCAGCTTTCTTTTGATTTCCATTTCATGGGATATCTTTTTCCATCTCCTTACTTTCAGTCTGTATGTGTCCCTAGGTCTGAAGTGGGTCTCTTTTAGCCAGCATATATACAGGTCTTGTTTTTGTATCCATTCAGCCAGTCTATGTCTTTTGGTTTGAGCATTTAATACATTTACATTTAAGGTAGTTATTGATACGTATGTTCCTATTACCATTTTCTTAATTGTTTTGGGTTTGTTATTGTAGGTCTTTTCCTCCTCTTGTGTTTCCTGTCTAGAGAAGTTCCTTTAGCATTTGTTGTAAATCTGGTTTGGTGGTGCTGAATTTTCTTAGCTTTTGCTTGTCTGTAAATGTTTTAATTTCTCCATCGAATCTGAATGAGATCCTTGCTGGGTATAGTAATCTTGGTTGTAGGTTTTTCGCCTTCATCACTTTAAATATGTCCTGCCACTCCCTTCTGGTTTGCAGAGTTTCTGCTGAGAGATCAGCTGTTAACCTTATGGGGATTCCCTTTTATGTTATTTGTTGTTTTTACCTTGCTGCTTTTAATATTTTTTCTTTATATTTAATTTTTGACAGTTTGATTAATATGTGTGTTGGTGTGTTTCTCCTTGGATTTATCATGTATGGGACTCTCTGTTCTTCCTGGACTTGATTAACTATTTCCTTTCCCATATTATGGAAATTTTCAACTATAATCTCCTGAAATCTTTTCTCAGTCCCTTTCTTTTTCTCTTCTTCTGGGATCCCTATAATTCGAATGTTGGTGTGTTTAACGTTGTCCCAGAGGTCTCTGAGACTGTCCTCAGTTCTTTTCATTCTTTTTTCTTTATTCTGCTCTGCAGTAGTTATTTCCACTATTTTATCTTCCAGGTCACTTACCCGTTCTTCTGCCTCAGTTATTCTGCTATTGTTCCCTTCTAGAGAATTTTTAATTTCATTTATTTTGTTGTTCATCACTGTTTGTTTGCTCTTTAGTTCTTCTAGGTCCCTGTTAAATGCTTCTTATATTTTCTCCATTGTATTTCCAAGATTTTGGATCATCTTTACTATCATTATTCTGAATTCTTTTTCAGGTAGACTGCCTATTTCCTCTTCATTTTTTAGGCCTAGTGGGTTTTTACCTTGCTCTTTCATCTGCTGTGTGTTTCTCTGTCTTCTCATTTTGCTTAACTTACTGTGTTTTGTGTCTCCTGTTTGCAGGCTTCAGTTTCGTAGTTCCCGTTGTTTTTGGTGTCTGTCCCCAGTGGCAAAGGTTGGTTCAGTTTGTTGTGTAGGCTTCCTAGTGGAGGGTAGTAGTGCCTGTGTTCTGGTGGATGAGGGTAGATCTTGTCTTTCTGGTGGGCAGGGCCACATCTGGTGGTGTGTTTTGGGGTGTCTGTGGCCTTATATTATTTTAGGCAGCCTCTGTGCTAATGGGTGGGGTTGTGTTCCTATCTTGCTAGTTGTTTGGTACATGTTGTCCAGCACTGTAACTTGCTGGTCGCTGAGTGGAGCTGGGTCTTGGCGTTGAGATGGAGATCTCTGGGAGATTTTCCTGTTTGATATTATGTAGAGCTGCGAGGTCTCTTGTGGACCAATGTCCTGAATTTTGCCCTCCCACCTCAGAGGCACAGCCCTGACACCTCACTGGAGCGCCAAGAGCCTGTCATCCACACGGCTCAGAATAAAAGGGAGAAAAAAAATGTAAGAAAGAAAGATGAAGAAAAAGTATAAGAAAATAAAATAAAAAAGTCATTACAATAAAAAATAATTATTTAAAAAATATTTTAAGTAATAAAAAAAGAAAGAAAGAAGATAGCAACTAACCCAAAAAACAAATCCACCAATGATAACAAGCACTAAAACTATACAAAAATAAATAAATAAAGGACAGACTGAATCCTAGGACGAATGGTAAAAGCAAAGGTATACAGACAAAATCACACACAGGAGCATACATATACACACTCACAAAAAGAGAAAAAGGGAAAAACATCTATATATCATTGCTTCCAAAGTCCATCTCCTCAATTTAGGATGATTCATTGTCTATTCAGGTATCCACAGATGCAGGGTACATCAATTTCATTTTCCAGATTTAATCTGCTGCTCCTAAGGCTGCTGGGAGAAATTTCCTTTTCCCTTCTTTTTTCGCACAGCTCCTGGGGTTCAGCTTTGGATTTGGCCCCGCCTCTGCGTGTAGGTCACCGGACGGCGTCTATTATTCGCTTAGACAAGACAGGGTTAAAGGAGCAGCTGATTTGGTGTCTCTGGCTCACTCAGGCCGGGGAGATGGAGGGGGATAGAATGCGGGGCGAGCCTGTGGCAGCAGAGGCCGGTATGACGTTGCACCAGCCTGAGGTGCACCGTGCGTTCTCCCGGGGAGGTTGTCCCTGGATCATGGGACACTGACAGTGGCGGGCTGCACCAGCTCCTCGGAAGGGAGGTGTGGATAGTGACCTGTGCTTACACACAGGCTTCTTGGTGGCTGCAGCAGCAGTCTTACTGTCTCATGCCCGTCTACGAGATCCACGCTGAGAGCTGTGGCTCATGCTCATCTCTGGAACTCCTTTAAGTGGCACTGTTAATCCCCTCTCCTGGTGCACCAGGAAACAGAGAGGCAAGAAAAAGTCTCTTGTCTCTTCGGCAGCTCCAGACATTTTCGTGGACTGCCTCCCAGCTAGCCGTGGTGCACTAGCCCCCTTCGGGCTGTGTTCACGCAGCCAACCCCAGTCCTCTCCCTGGGATCCGACCTCTGAAGCCCGAGCCTCAGATCGCAGCCCTCACCCGTCCCAGCGGGTGACCAGACAAGCTTCTCGGGCTGGTGAGTGCTGGTCGGCACTGATCCTCTGGGTGAGAATCTCTCTGCTTTGCCCTCCACACCCCTGTTGCTGCACTCTCCTCTGTGGCTCCGAAGCTTCCCCCCTCCACCACCCACAGTCTCCACCTGAGAAGTTGCCTTCCTAGTGTGTGGAAGCCTTTCCTCCTTCACAGCTCCCTCCCACTGGTGCAGGTCCCATCCTTATTCTTTTGTCTCTGTTTTTTCTTTTTTTCTTTTGCCGCACCCAGGTACATGGGGAGTTTTTTGCCTTTTGGGAGGTCTGAGTTCTTCTGCCATCATTCAGTGTTCTGTAGGAGTTGTTCCACATGTAGATGTATTTCTGATATATTTTTGGGGAGGAAGGTGATCTACACATCTTACTCTTCCGCCATCTTGAAGCTCCTCTGGATACTTTTTAAAAAATTTCATTCTTCCAGTCTTTTACTGTTAACTGGTGGGGGGGGTTAATCTGCTCGTATTTAAAATAATTACTGATAATAAAGGGCACATTTTAATTTTGTTATGTGTTATATATATGTCTCATAGTATTTTGACACTCTTCCCATCTGATATGTATTCGTTTTTAGTTGATACTTTGTGTTAACACATGTTGATTCTCTTTTCACTTCCTTTCTTTAAAAATTCTGAATATATATATTTATTGTGTGCTCATTAACATGTTTATTATAATTATTTTTCATGATTTTGTCTTTTAAATCCCGTAAAATAATGAAAAGTAGACTTATGTATCAAAATTACAATAATAGAGGTTTTTATATATGTCCAGAAATTTTAAATTTATTTTTGAGATATAATTGTTCTATAACATTGTGTAAGTTTAAGGTGTACAACACATTGATTTAATACATTTATATACTGCAAAATGATTACCACTGTAGCATTAGCTAACACATCTATCACATCATATAACTGTCAATTCTTTATGTGGTGGGAACAATTAAGATCCAGACTCTTAGAAACTTTGCAGTTTATTGTATTGAGTATTGTCATTAACCACAGTGCTATGCATTTAGATCTCCAGGATTTATTAATCTACTGGTTGAAAGTTTGTACCCTTAAACCATATCACCCTAATTCTCCCAAATCCCAGACCTAGGTAATCATCATTTTACTCTCTGTTTTACGAATGTGTCTATTTTATATTCTACATATAAGTGATATCATACAGTATTTGTCTTTTTCTGTATGACATCTCACTTAGCATAATACCTTCAAGGTTCATTCCTGTTGTCACAAATGGCAGGAATTCCTTCTTTTTCATGGTTGAATAGTATTTCATTCTTTATATATAAAACACCTTTATCCATTCATCAAATGACAAGTAAGTTGTTTCCATATCTTGGCTATTGTGAATAATGTTGCAATTACATGGGAGTGCATGTATCTCTTTGATATTCTGTTTTCATTTCCTTCAGATATACACCCAGGAATGAAACCACAGGATCACAAAGCAGTTCAATTTTTAATTTTTTGAGAAACTTTCATACTGTTTTCCATAGTTGTTGAACTAATTTGCATTCCCCCCAAGAGTGTTCAGATACGATCTTTTCTCCACATCCTTGCCAACACTTATTACTTTTCCTTAACAATAGCCATTCTAATAGGTCTGATATAATAATTCATTGTGGTTTAACTCACATTCCCTGATGATTAGTGATGTTGAGCATCTTTTCATGTATTTGTTAGTCATTTGAATGTCTTCTTTAGATAAATATCTATTTAGTTCCTCTGTCTATTTTTAAATCATTATTTTTTTATTGAGCTGTATGTGTTCTTTATATGTTTTGCATATTATCTACTTATTCAATATATGGTTTGTAAATATTCTCTCCCATTCTGTAGGTTGTCTTTTCATTTTTTATTGTATCTTTTGCTGTGCAGAATCTTATTAGTTTGATGTAGTCCCATTTGTTGATTTTTACATTTGTTGATTGTGCTCTTGGTGTCTACCAAAAAATCATTGCCAAGAACAATGTCAGGGAGCTTTTTCCTATGTTTTCTTCTAGGAGTTTACAATATCATGTCTGATATTTAAATCTTTAAGTCAGTTTCAGTTAATTTTTTTAAGAGTGTAAAATAGGGTTTCAATTTCATTTTTCTGCATGTAGTTGTCTAGTTTTCCTGACAGTTTTTGTTGAAGAGATGATTATTTCACTATTGAGTGTTCTTGGCACACTTGTCAAATGTTTTTTGACCATGTTTACATGCATGTATTTGGGAACTCTCAAATCTATTTCATTGGTCTATGATTTTATGCCAGTACCATACTGTTTTAGTAACCATAGCTGCAGTATAGCTTGAAATCAGGAAGTATAATGACCCTAGCATTGTTCTTCTTGTTCATAATTACTTTGGATATTTGTAGTCTTTTGTGGCTCCATACAAATTTTAGGATTGCTTTTTCTATTTCTGTGAAAAACGCCATTGGAATTTTGATAGGGATTGCGGATTTATAGATGGCTTTGGGTATTTTGAATGTATTTGCAATTAATGTTAATTTTAATGTTCTGATCCATTGACACAAGATATCTTTCCATTTGTTAATGTTTTCTTCAATTTCTTTCATCAAATTCCTGTAGTTTCCATTATACAGTTGACCCTTGATTAACATGGGAGTAAGGGGCCCTGACCTTCCACACAGCTGAAAATCCATGTACAACTTTACAGTCAGCCCTTAGTATTCACAATTCCACATCTGTGGATTCAATCAACTTCAGAATATGTAGTACTGTAGTATGTACATAGTGAAAAAAAAATTGTGTATAAGTGGACCCAGGCAGTTCAAATCCATATTGTCAAGGGTCCACTGTATAGATATTTAACTTCCTTCATTAAACGTATTCCTAAGAAATAAAAGCTTTCAATTTTTCAGTGTTTATTTTCATATCAGCTATGTATTTGTGGTATATAGCCTTTATTACATTTAATTATATTCCTTCTATACTCAATTTGTTGAGGGTTTTATTCATGAAAAGATGTATTTTGTCAAATTCTTTTTCTGTCTATCGAGATAACCATATGATTTTTATCTTTCATTCCATTAACATGGTGTATCACACTTTTGATTTGTGTATACTGAAGCATATGCTTGCATCTCAGGGATAAATCCCACTTGTTCAAGGTGTGTAATCCATTTAATGTGTTGTTGAGTTTGATTTGCTAATAATACGTTGAGAAGTTTTGCATTTATATTCCTTAGTGATATTGGTCTATAGTTTTCTTGTAGTGTGCTTATCTGGCTTTGGTATAAGAGTAATGCTGGCCTCATGAAATAAGTTTGGGAGTGCTTCGTCTTCTTCAATTTTTTGGAATAGTTAGAAAGGATTAATTTAAATTATCCTTTAAAATTTTAGCCAGCTGGTCTTGGTAGGTTGTCTGCTTTTTGAAATTTATCTATTCTATGTGATCCAAGTTGTTGATATATAATTGTTCATAGTAGTGTCTTATGATTATTTTTATATCTGTTTAGTGCCTTTTCATTTCAGCTTGAAGAACTCCTTTCAGCATTTTTAGCAAGACGGGTCTAGTGCTGATGAACTCCAGTAATTTTTGTTTGTATATGAATGTCCTTATTTTTTCTTTAATATTGCTGATAGAACATTCTTGGCTTACAATATTTATCTTTCAACATTTTTAATATGTCATCTCACTCTTTCCTAGCCTGTGTGGCTTCTGTTGAGAAATTCTCTGATAGCCTAATGGTGGTTCCTTTTTAGGTAACAATTTTTCCCCCACTGGCTGCTTTTAGGATTCCTTCTTTATATTTAATTTTTGAGTTTTGTTGTGTCTTAGAGAAGGATTTTGGCACTGTGGTAATAAGAGTGTTCCATTAGCTTCATAAACTTGGATGTCCAATTCTTTGCCCAGGTTTGAGAATTTCTCAGCTATTATTTCTTTAAATACATTTTCTGTACCTTTCTCCCTTATTTCTCCATCTGAAATCTCTGTTATTTTAATATTTTTACTTTTGATGGCTTCCCTATAGATCAAGTAAAATTTTCTTGCTCTTTTCCATTATTTTTTCTTTTTCACCTCTAAATGAATTATTTCAAATTTTCTATCCTCTTACTTATTTTGTCTTCCGTTTGTTCTACTCTACTGAAATTATCATTTAATTCACTGAGTTCTTCAGTTCCAGAATTTCTGCTTGTTTTGTTATTATAATTTCTATTTCTTTGGTAAATATATCATTTTGAACCTATAATTTTTGGTAAATTTTATTGATTTTTTATGTTCCTTGTAGTTTTGTGTTGCTGTTTTCACATTTGAACATACACTTCCTTTAATCTTTGCTAGTTGCCTTGAGATGGAGGATTTTGTCCATTTGTGTGTGTGTGTTTTTTTTTAATCTGGGGTTTTCTCTGCCTTTGTGTGGATACACCTGTTCCATTCTTCTTTCTCCTTCTTCAAGCAGAATTCTTAAGATTTTTTTATTCTCTGGTTCTTACAATGCACTAGGCTGGTTATTGGAAATCTCTGTCTTGTTTTCCAGAAGTTGGCACTATAGCTCAAGTTTTTGGTTGCTCTCTTGCCCACTGACCTGGCCTGTTTTCTGAGTGCCCTCATAATCTACCAGAGTTTGTCTTGCTGCTGTGATTGAGAGTGCTCACAAGGAACCAGCCACAGAGTGGGGAGAGGTGTGGCTTTAGTATTTGAGGCACTGGGGGTGCCTGTGGACCCAGTATAGATATCCCTGTGGTGGTATTCTCAGAAGCTTGTGGGGTAGACTTCCTGCTGAGTGCAGTCAGCAATAACTGAATCACCTTAATGCTTTTTCATATTATTTGTTTCTTTTCCAATCTCTTCCCTCCTCTCAGTCATGGAGGTCCTGCTGCAGAAAAAGCGGTTTCTCCAGATGTGTCCTGCAACACTGGGACAGCTAGGCACTTGCTCATTGTATTCCTTTTCCCCTGCTGGTGAGGTTGCTGCCACCTGATAGTTCAGCCCTGTGCAGTGTTACCTTGAGTGGGGGTTGGTGCTGGCAAATTTCTAATTATCATCTTTGCTGTGTTCAAACTATTTTTTTTAACTTTGCTCCAGTGGCATTCTGGAGTCCTCCCTCAGCAAAGCTGGACTTCTGCAATGTATATCTTATCCCTGTGTATCTCCCCAGGTCAACACTCTGCAGATTTTCCCCCCAATCTAAGTGAGAGGGGTTGGGGAAGGTTCACTGGTCCTCTGGTTCTACAGCACATACCAAGGTCTGCCTGCCTATTACCAGATGAACCAATAGTAAAACTGTTCTTGGGTCCCTCTGCATATGGTGTTGGATCCCAAATCTCCCACAAAGATATTATTTTTTGTGGATGAATGTCTAATTATTTGTTGAAAAAAGAGCTCAAAAAGGAGAATGTCTTACACTACCATCATGCTGATGTCACTCCTATTTGTCCATGTATTCACTTGTACAGAGAACTTTATATTTGCACCTGCCTTTGAGTTACTGTCTAGAGTCTTTTAATTTCAACTTGAAGGGCTCCCTTTAACATTTATATATATATATAGCAGGCAGGTCTAGTGGTAATGAACTCTCTCAACTTTTGTTTATCTGGGTAGTCTTGACATTTTGCTTATGTTTAAATTACATTTTGGTCAAATATACAATTTACAGTTGAGAGAGTTGTTTTTTTTCTTTATTTACTTTAAATTTAAACTTCATTTACTTTAAATCTCACAGCCTTCCATTGTACAAAGTTTTTCTTGAGGTAGCTGCTGATAATTTTATTTAGGGATCTTTGTATGTGATTAGTCACTTTTTTTTCTTGCTTTTTTCAACATTCTCTGTCTTTGGCTTCATACAATTTTATAGTAATTTGTCTCAGTGTGGGTCTGTTTGGATTCTTCCTACCTGGATTGATTGAACTTCTTGTATTTGTAGATATATGTCGTCCCTCAAATAAAGAAATTGTCGGCCATTGTTTCATCAAATAAGCTCTTGGATCATTTTTCATTATCTTCTCCTTCTGGGGATCTCATAATGCAAATATTCCTCTTAATGGTATCCTGTAAGTCTCTTAGGCTCTGTTTTTTTTTTTCTTTTCATTATTGAGACTCAGTCATTTCAAATGATCTGTCTTCAAGTTCACTGATGCTTTTTTGTTCATGTTCTAGTCAGTTTTTTAATCCTTCTAGTGAGTGGTTCAAGTTCCATATTATTATTTTTAGTTCCAGAATTTCAGCTTTTTAAATATATATATATATATATATATATATATATATATATATGCCTTTGTTATTTTCATTTTGTTCATATGTCATTTTTTTCTAATTTCATTTTGTTCTTTGTGTTTTCCTTTAGTTCTTTGGGTATATTTTAAACCATTGTTTTAAAGTATTTGTCTAGTATCTCAGAAACCTGTGTTTCTTTAGGGTTTCTGTATAATTATTTTGTTTCTTTGAATAATCCACATTTTACACTTTTTATTGTATGCCTTGGGATGATTTGTTGAAAATTTTAAATTTGAAAAAAGAACCTCCTCTCTTAGCCTTTTCAGACTGACTTTGCAGTAGAAGACCTTCACTAATCAGCCTGGCATGAAAAATTTCTCAGGTCTTTTCTAGGAAAGCATTTTCCCTGTCGTGTGTTTGTGTGAGTTTGTGTGTTTCCCCCACCCCCTTCCCCCAATATGCACAATTGCTTTTAAATGTCTTAATTTCCCTAAGTGTCTCTTTTCTGCTTCTTTTTGAAGTCTTAGATACTTTATTCCATTTCTCAGCATGTAATATTTTGCCAACAAGCATCTGCTTTTCTGTATTCCCCCTGCAGATTTCACATGCTGCAGCATCCACTACTGATTTCTCTGGCCTTCACAAGCCTTAGATCTGAGTTATGCTGAGCCATTCACATCTGAGCTGTGTGTCAGTTTAGACAGAATTCTGTCCCACAGGAGCTCTCAAACAGCCTAAAATGCTGCAAACATGTTCCACTCTTTTCCTTCCATCCAGGAGAAATCAGGAATTGGCCAGCTTCCTCCTGACTGCACATCACATTATGGAAGGGGTGGCTCAAAACTGAGCAAAATTGCTACTAAAATTTCTCCTATTTTGACTGTAGATTTTTATTTATTTATTTAAATAAATAATAAATAAATACAATGTATTTATTTAATAAATAATAATTTTTTTAAATTTATTTATTTTTATTTTATTTTAGTCAATGTGTTGTCTACTTGCTGTTTCCTTGGAGGAATGAGGGCCTGGAGCTTTCTAGTCCATCATCTTGCTGACATTATTCCAATTTTGAAAAAAATTAAAGGTCACAGAACAACTGCATTTTCTCCATTGATTAGTAAGATTGCTACATTTGAATTATTTTTATGATCCCTTGTTACTGTGTAAAGTAAAAACAGCCTCTATGGATTTTATTCCTGGCATCTCTTTCAAACTCCAAAGTTGCATTTTCTGTAACTTTCTGGATATAATCAATCTGCCTCTCTCTGTGACATTTTGCTTGGCTTATCTAAAGATTAACTCACCATGTTCCTATAAAACTGACTACAACCTCTGAATACCTATCTTGCTTAATGATATAGCCAGTCTCCACATACTCAACCTCAGCATTTTACTATCATTCTGTAATTTTTCTTTTTCCTTGGCTTCCTCTATCCCAGTCCCACATCCTCCTAGAATTATGGAATTTTAGAGGTCCAAAGAGGAAATTTTAGAGATCATTGGATTAACCTCTTCATTTTAAGATGAGGAAACAAAGCTCCAGTGAGATAAAGATTATAGATTTTGTGACTCAAAATTCAGTGCTCTCTGACAAGAATAAGATTATTTTCTATCCAATAGCTCTCATATTTGTCCCTTTTCTAACTCTTCTCCCCTACCATTGGCCTAGATCATGCTTTATTATCACATGCTTGGACCACTGCACTATCCCTCAATATATCTGTCTCCAGTTCCCCCATTCCCCTCTGTAATATGTTTCAAACTCTACTCTATAATATTCTTTATATAATAACATTTAATTCACATAACTGTTAAATCTCCCACATCTCCCAGTTTAATTTCCAAAATTTAGAATTCCATATTTGCTGAATTAATGAAATATTTCCTTTCTGTGTTCTAAACCCCACACTCAATTCCCTTCTCTGTCCTTTTTCATATTGTTCTTGATATGACTTAGGCTTTCTTTATATTTATTTTATTCGTTTATTTGGTTACACTGGCTCTTAGTTGTGGCATGTAGGCTCCTTAGTTGTGGCATGCAAACTCTTAGTTTCTGCATGCACGTGGGATCTAGTTCCTTGACCAGGGATCGATCGGGCCCCCTGCTTTGGAAGTGCGAAGTCTTATCCACTGCACAGCAAGGGAAGTCCCAGCCTATCTTCTCATATATAACTAACCTATTATTTATGGTCTTGCTCCAATCTCATCTCTTTTTGAAGCCTCTGTGATTGCGTATTTCCATTTTCAAATTCTGTAGCATTTATTGTCTGTATTTCTTTTCTGGCACTTAGAATAAGCAGCCTTTCAGTGCAAATACATTTGCCTGTGTCTTTAACTACCTGGTCAATTCTTGAATGGAAGAACCATATCATACACCACTTGGAAACTCTCTCATCCTTTGGCATGGTGCAATGTTCAGACTAGGCTCATAATATTTTGTTAATTGCTGACTTACATGAAAAACCACTATACAAATGTTGAATGAGTCAATAAATTAATTATTTCTACATCCTCAGAATATGCAATAGCATAAGCTTATCAGATACTTAACACAATGTGAAAAGAGGTTGAAACAATCTTCCCAGTCTACTTCCCTGGCACAAAAAAGGGACGTGTAATTATTTCCAGGTACTCCATCATGATTTTCTGCACCAAAAAGAAACTCATCCATGCATTTCTGCAACCTTCTGCTTATTCTTTTACAGGAAGAATTTTCAACAGTGCCAACTTTTAAACCAAGATCTTCGCAAAGACTTCCAATTTGAACTAATTTTTTGTTTTACACAAATATTTATAGCAGCATTATTTATAATAACCAAAAAGGGGAAACAACCCAAATGTTCATCAACTGATGAATGGTAAATGAAATTAGCTCTATCCATACAAGGGAATACTGTTACAGCCACAAAAAGGGAGGCCACTCTGATACTGTATATATGTCTATGCTACAACATGGATGAACCTTGAAAACTTCATGCAAAGTGAAAGAAGGCAGACATAAAATGCCACACATATTGTATGCTTCCACTTAATGGCACGTCCAGGGTAGGCAAATTCATAGAGACATAAAGTAAATTAGTGCTTTCCAGGGGCTGTTTGTAGGGAGAATAAGGAATGACTGCTCACTGGCACAGGGTTACATTCTGGGGTGATGAAACTACTCTAAAATTGATTGTGGTGATGGTTGCCCAACCTTGTGAACGTACTAAAAACCACTGAGTTGTGCACTTCAAAATGGTGAATTTCATGGAGGTAATGCTATTTCAATTCTTGAAAAAGGACTCGGGGAAGTGGGTATGCTGGTATAGATATACTATGTAAGGTCAGAAAACCCACCAGATGACTGATCCATAGAAGGACCTAGAGGATATACCATCTACCAAAGCAATAAAGAATGTGTTGGTGAAAGGGCACCAAAATCACTATGAAGTTCAGTAGCGGCTTTCTTTTGCAGGCTGGACTGACTATGGTAGGCGATGCTGTTATAAAACTGACTTCCTTATTAGCAGTGGAGTTAATACAACCAGAAATAATTGAACCAGATGGCATCATAAAAGTGTCAGAAACCATGTGGATGCAATTATGATAATAAGTGGCAAGATCAAAGTGGCAACTAGGGGGCCCTGACCTGCAGAGAGTTATGGAGATAATTAATAAAACATGGTGTCACTTGCTGAAAAATAGATGGGCAGCCAATAAGGGTACTACTCAGTTTGTACAAGCAAAAGAAAACAAAGATTGGAGGGAATGGAACTATTTGGGAGCAAAGTTTCTTTTTTTTCCCCATCCCTAATTTTATTTATTTATTTGTTTGTTTGTTTGTTTATTTATTTAACATCCTTATTAGAGTATAATTGCTTTACAATGTTGTGTTAGTTTCTACTGTATAACAAAGTGAATAAGTTATATGTATACATACATCACCATCTCCGCTCCCTCTTGCGCCTCCCTCCCACTCTCCATATCCCACCCCTCTAGGTGGTCACAAAGCACCGAGCTGATCTCCCTCTGCTATGCAGCTGCTTCCCACTAGCTATATAATTTACAGTTGGTAGTGTATATATGTCAATGCTACTCTCTCACTTCATCCAAGCTTACACTTCCCCCCTCCCCCATGTCCTCAAGTCCATTCTCTACGTCTCTGTCTTTATTCCTGTCCTGCCTCTAGGCTCATCAGAACCATATTTTTTAGATTCCATATATATGTGTTAGCATACGGTATTTGTTTTTGTCTTTCTGACTTACTTCACTCTGTATGACAGACTCTAGGTCCATCCACCTCACGATAAAAACTCAATTTCATTGGTATATATGGCTGAGTAATATTCCATTGTATATTTGTGCCACATGTTCTTTATCCATTCATCTGTCCATGGACATTTAGGTTGCTTCCATGTCCTGGCTATTGTAAATAGTTGTGCAATGAATATTGCGGTACATGTCTCTTTTTGAATTATTGTTTTCGGAGGGTTTATGCACAGTAGTGGGATTGCTGGGTTGTATGGTAGTTCTATTTTTAGTTTCTTAAGGAACCTCCATACTGTTCTCCATAGTGGCTGTATCAGTTTACATTCCCAACAGTTCAAGAGAGTTCCCTTTTCTACACACTCTCTCCAGCATCTATTGCTTGTAGATTTTTGATGATGGCCATTTTGACGGGTGTAAGGTGATACCACATTGTGGTTTTGATTTGCATTTGTCTAATGCTTAGGGATGTTGCGCATCCTTTCATGTGTTTGTTGGCAATCCGTATATCTTCTTTGGAGAAATTTCTATTTAGGTCTTCTGCCCATGTTTGGACTGGGTTGTTTTCTTTGATATTGGGCTGCATGAGCTGCTTGTATATTTTGGAGATTAATCCTTTGTCAGTTGCTTTGTTTGCAAATATTTTCTCCCATTCTGAGGGTTGTCTTTTCGTCTTGTTTATGGTTTTGTTTTCTGTGCAAAGATTTTAGGTCTCATTAGGTTCCATTTGTTTATTTTTGTTTTAATTTCCATTTCTCAAGGAGGTGGGACAAAAAGGACCTTCCTGTGATTTATGTCATAGAGTGTTCTGCCTATGTTTCCCTCTAAGTGTTTTATAGTGTCTGGCTTTACATTTAGGTCTTTAATCCATTTTGAGATTGTTTTTGTGCATGGTGTTAGGAAGTGTTCTAATTTCATTCTTTTACATGTAGCTGTTCAGTTTTCCTAGCACCACTTATTGAAGACGCTGTCTTTTCTCCATTGTATATTCTTGTCTCCTTTCTAAAAAATAAGATGACCATATGTGTGTGGGTTTATCTCTGGGCTTTCTATCCTGTTCCACTGATCTATATTTCTGTATTTGTGCCAGTACCATACTGTCTTGATTACTGTAGCTTTGTAGTATAGTCTGAAGTGAAAGAGCCTGATTGTTCCCACTCCATTTTTCTTTCTCAAGATTGCTTTGGCTATTCGGGGTCTTTTGTGTTTTCATACAAATTGTAAAATATTTTGTTCTAGTTTTGTGGCAAATGCCATTGGTAGCTTGATTGATGTTTCATTGAATCTGTAGCTTGCTTTGGTTAATACAGTCATTTTCACAATATTTGTTCTTCCAATCCAAGATCATGGTATGTCTCTCCATCTGTTTGTATCTTCCTTAATTTCCTTCATCAGTCTCTTACAGTTTTCTGCCCACAGGACTTTTGTCTCCTTAGGTAGGTGTATTCCTAACTATTTTATTCTTTTTGTTACAATGGTAAAGGGGAGTGTTTCCTTAATTTCTCTTTCACATTTTTTTCGTTAGTGTATAGGAATGCAAGAGATTTCTGTGCATTAGTTTTCTGTCTTGCTACTTTACCAAATTCATTGATTAGCTCTTGTAGTTTTCTAGTAGCATCTTTAAGACACTCTATGTATAGTATCATGTCATCTGCAAACAGTGACAGTTTTACTTCTTCTTTTCCAATTTAGATTCTTTTATTTCTTTTTCATCTCTGAAGGCCGTGGCTAATACTTCCAAAACTGTGTTGAATAATAGTGGTGAGATTGGGCACCCTTGTCTTGCTCCTGATTTTAGAGGAAATGGTTTCAGTTTTTCACCACTGAGAACGATGTTGGCTGTGTGTTTGCCATATAGGGCCTTTATTATGTTGAGATAGGTTCCCTCTATGTCCAATTTCTGGAGAGTTTTTATCATAAATGGGTGTTGAATTTTGTCAAAAGCTTTTTCTGCATCTATTGAGATTATAACATGCTTTTTATCCTTCAATTTGTTAATATGGTGTATCACACTGATTGATTTGCATATATTGAAGAATCCTTGCATTCCTGGGATAAAATCCACTTGAACATGGTGTGTGTTCTTTTTAATGTGCTGTTGGATTCTGTTTGCTAGTATTCTGTTGAGGATTTTTGCATCTATGTTCATCAGTGATACTGGCTTGTAGTTTTCTTTTTTTGTGGCAGCTTTGTGTTGTTTTGGTAACAGGCTGATGGTGGCTTCATAGAATGAGTTTGGGAGTGTTCCTCCCTCTGCTGTATTTTGGAAGAGTTTGAGAAAGATAGGTCTTAGCTCTTCTGTAAATATTTGTTAGCATTCACCTGTGAAGCAATCTAGTCCTGGGCTTTTCTTTGTTGGAAGAGTTTAATCACATTTTCAATTTCAGTGCTTGTGATTGGACTTTTCATATTTTCTATTTCTTCCTGGTTCAGTCTCAGAAGGTTGTGGTTTTCTAAGAATTTGTTCATTTCTTCCAGGTTGTCCAGTTTAATGGCATATAGTTGCTTGTAGTAGTCTCTCATGATGCTTTGTATTTCTGCAGTGTCAGTTATTACTTCTCCTTTTTCATTTCTAATTCTGTTGATTTGAGTCTTCTCCCTTTTTTTCGATGAGTCTGGTTAATTGTTTATCAATTTTGTTTATCTTCTGAAAGAAAGAGCTTTTAGTTTTATTGATCTTTGCTATTGTTTCCTTCATTTCATTTTCATTTACTTCTTATCTGATGTTTATGATTTCTTTTATTCTGCTAACTTTGGGGTGTTTTTTGTTCTTCTTTCTCTAATTGCTTTAGGTGTAAGGTTAGGTTGTTTATTTGAGATGTTTCTTGTTTCTTGAGGTAGGATTTTATTGCTATAAACTTCCCTCTTAGAGCTGCTTTTTTTGTATCTCATAGGTTTTGGGCAGCTGTGGTTTCATTTTAATTTGTTTCTAGGTATTTTTTGATTTCCTCTTTGACTTCTTCAGTGAACTCTTGGTTATTTAGTAGCGTATTGTTTATACGCAATGTATTCGTATATTTTATAGTTTTTATTTTCCTGTAATTGGTATCTAGTCTCATAGCATTGCGGTTATAAAAGATACTTGGTACGATTTCAATTTTCTTAAATTTACCAAGGCTTGTTTTATGACCCAAGATATGATCTATCCCGTTGAATGTTCCATGGGCACTTGAGAAGAAAATTTATTCTTTTGATTTTGGATGGAATGTCCTATAAATATCTATTAAGTTCATCTGGTCTAACATATCATTTAAGGCTTGTGTTTCCTTATTTATTTTCATTTCGGATGATCTGTCCATTGGTGAAAGTGGGGTGTTAAATTCCCCTACTACTATTGTGTTTGTCAATTTCCTCTTTTATGGCTGTTAGTATTTGCATTATGTATTGAGGTGCTCCTATGTTGGGTGCATAAATATTTACAATTGTTATATCTTCTTCTTGGATTGATCTCTTGATCATTATGTAGTGTCCTTCTTTGCCTCTTGTAATAGTCTTATTTTAAAGTCTATTTTGTCTGCCATGAGTATTGCTACTCCAGCTTTCTTTTTATTTCTATTTGTATGTAATACCTTTTTCCATCCCATCACTTTCAGTCTGTATGTATTCCTAGGTCAGAAGTTCGTCTCTCATAGACAGCATATATACAGGTCTTGTTTTTGTATCCATTCAGTCAGTCTGTGTTTTTTGGTTGGAGCATTTCATCCATTTACATTTAAGGTAATTATCGATATATATTTTCCTATTACCATTTTTTAAATTTTTTTGGGTTTGTTATTGTAGGTCTTTTCCTTCTCTTGTGTTTCCTGCCTAGAGAAGTTCCTTTAACATTTGTTGTAAAGGTGGTTTGGTGGTGCTAAATTCTCTTAACTTTCAATTGTCTGTAAAGATTTTAATTTCTCCATTGAATGTGAATGAGATCCTTGCTGGCTAGAGTAGTCTTGGTTGTAGGTGTTTCCCTTTCATCACTTTAAATATGTCCTGCCAGTCCCTTCTGGCTTGCAGAGTTTCTGCTGAAAGGTCAGCTGATAACCTTATGGGGATTCACTTGTATGTTATTTGTTGCTTTTCCCTTGCTGCTTTTAATACTTTTTCTTTGTATTTAATTTTTGATAGTCTGATTAATATGTGTCTTGACGTGTTTCTCCTTGGATTTATCCTGTATGGGACTCTCTGCACTTCCTGGACTTGCTTGACTCTTTCCTTTCCTATGTTAGGGACATTTTTGAGTATAATCTCTTCAAATATTTTCTCAGACCCTCTCTTTCTTTTCTTCTACTGGGACACTTATAATTCGAATGTTGGTGTGTTTAATATTGTCCCAGACATCTCTGAGACTGTCCTCAATTCTTTTCTTTCTTTTTTCTTTATTCTGCTTTGCGCCAGTAATTTCCACTATTTTATCTTCCACGCCTCTTATCCCTTCTTCTGCCTCAGTTATTCTGCTATTGATTCTTTCTAGGGTATTTTTAATTTCATTTATTGTGTTGTTGATAATTTTTTTTTTGCTTTTCAGTTCTTCTAGGTCCTAGTTAAACGTTTCTTTGTTTTTTCCATTGTATTTCAGTGATTTTGGATCATCTTTACTATCATTACTCTGAATTATTTTTCAGGTAGACTGCCTCTTTCCTATTCATTTGTTTGGTCTGGTGGGTTTTTACCTTGCTCCTTCATGTGCTGTGTATTTCTCTGTCTTCTCATTTTGCTTAACTTACTGTGTTTTGCGTCTCCTAGTTGCAGGCTGCAGGTTCTTAGTTCCCGTTGTTTTTGGTGTCTGCCCCCAGTTGGTGAGGTTGGTTCAGTTGCTTGTGTCAGCTTCCTGTTGGAGGGGACTGGTGCCTGTGTTCTGGTGGGTGGG
Source organism: Balaenoptera musculus (assembly GCF_009873245.2). Taxonomy (NCBI): domain Eukaryota; kingdom Metazoa; phylum Chordata; class Mammalia; order Artiodactyla; family Balaenopteridae; genus Balaenoptera; species Balaenoptera musculus. The sequence continues at coordinate 66,109,494 of NC_045806.1, read as the reverse complement.
GCTGGATCTTGTCTTTCTGGTGAGCAGGACCACTATGGTGGTGTGTTTTGGGGTATCTGAGAAGTTAGTATGTCTTTTGGAAGCCTCTCTGCTAATGGCTGTGGTTGTATTCCTGTCTTGCTAGTTTTTTGGCACGGGGCTTCCAGGAATGGGGCTTGCTGGCCCTTGGGTGGAGCTGGGTCTTTGTGTTGGGGCAGAGATCTCTGGGAGAACTCAGGAAAATTGATATCAGATGGTGCTGGGAGGTCTCTGCTTGTCCAGTGTCCTGGAGTCAGCCACCTCGGGGTCTCAGGCCCAACACCTGGCTGGAGCACCAAGACCCTGCCAGCCACATGGCTCAGAAGAAAAGTAAGAAAAAAAAATACAAACAAATAGAACCCCAAACCAAATGGTAAATGCAAACCTAAACAGACAAAATCACACAAAGACACATACACATACACACTCACAAAAATTAAAAAAGGAAAAAAGTGTTAAAAAAATAAAAATATAATAAAATAAAAATAATAAAAATTAAAAAAGGAAGAGAGTAACCAAAACAATAAACAAATCCACAGATGATAACAAGCACTAAAAGCTAAGCAAAGATAAACATAAAACCAAAAACAAATCAGAGACAGAAAGCAAACCCCAGTTCTACAGTTGCTCCTATAGACCACCTTCTCAATTTTGGGAAGATTTGTTGTCTATTCATGTATACCACAGATGCAGGGTTTATCAAGTTGATTGTGGGAATTTAATCTCTGCTTCTGAGGCTTCACGGATAAATTTCCCTTTCTCTTCTTTGTTCTCACAGCTCCTGGTGTTCAGCCTTGGTTTTGACCCTGCCTCTGCATTTAAGCCACCCTCGGGGTCTTTTCCCCACTCAGACAGGAGGGAGTTAAAGCAGCAGTTGATTACTGTGCTCTTGCTCACTCAGGCCAGGGAGAGGGAGGGGTACAGTAGTCATAATTGGAATGCAGGGCGAGCCTGCAGTGGCAGAGGCCAGCGTGACATTGCATCAGCCTGAGGTGCGCCTTCTGTTCTCCTGGGGAAGTTGTCTCTGGATCATGGGACCCTGGCAGTGGCATGTGGCACAGGCTCCCGGGGGTTGGGTGTGGATAGTGACTTGTGCTTGCACACAGGATTCTTGGTGTCAGTGGCAGCAGCTTTAGCGTTTCACTCCTGTCTCTGGGGTCCAAGCTGATAGCTGTGACACATGCCTCTCTCTGGAGCTTGCTTAGGCATTGCTCTGCCTTCTGTGGGCACACTGGGAAGGAATGCCCTCTCCTCGTGCACCCTGAAACAAAGGTCTCTTGCCTCTCCAGCAGGTCCAGATTTTTCCTGGACTCCACCCCAGGTAGCTGTCCCCTTTCAGGCTGTCTTTATGCAGTCAAACCCAGCCCTCTCCCTGGGGTCTGACCTCTGAAGCTTGAGCCTAAGCTCCCAGCCCACACCCGCCCCGGTGGGTGAGCAGGCAAACATCTCAGTTTGGTGAGTGCTGGTTGGCACTGATCCTTTGTGTGAGAATCTCTCTGCTTTGCCCTCTGCACCCCTGTTGCTGCACTCACCTCCATGGCTCTGAAGCTTCTTCCCCAACCAGTCCCCTTCCTCACCAGTGAAGGGACTCCCTAGTGTGTGGAAACTTTTCCTCCTTCACAACTCCTTCCCAGAGGTACAGTTCCCATCCCTATTCTTTTGTCTCTGTTTTTTATTTTTTCTTTTGCCCTACCCAGGTAAGTGGGGATTTTCTTGCCTTTTGGGAAGTCTGAGGTCTTCTGCCAGCATTCAATAGGTGTTGTGTAGGAATTGTTCCACATGTAGATGTATTTTTGATGTATTTGTGTGGAGGAAGGTGATCTCCACGTCTTACTCCTCGGCCATCTTGAAGGTCTCTGACCTAATTCTTTTTGCCGATTTCCCTTGGGGTCTGTGGCTTCTTTGGCTGCCTCCAATTGTTCCCACATGCAGCATACTAAACGCTCCTGCAAGGGAGTGGTGCCAAATTTCTCAAGTGAGAGAGTCCTTGTCACCATTCCTACTGCCATTTCCCTAAGTTATTTGGAACTCAGCCATAGAGTGGCACAGATTATGATTTAGTTCTCTTGCCCTCAGGGACCAAATTTGTTACTGGCAATTTAGAAAGGAAAAGGAAGAGGAGAATGAACTGAATTCTGAGCCAATTTTCTAGGAATCAGCAAATCTAGTTTCTACTACATGCCATTGTTCCCAGCTTTGCCCTTAGAATGTAATTCTGGCAATGTTTACAATGCATAATTTCCCTTGTCAAACATTTTATTTATTTGATTCTGTTTAGACAGCTCTGAAGCTATAGTTTATTTTATTTTCCCCCTACTGTTACTGAAACTGTTTATTTTCTTCATACTCAGTTTACATTGTATATTAAAAACAAACAAACAAACAAAACAGTAACCAAAGTATTGAAAGACCTGTTTCAAGATTATTTCTTTACTAATTTTTCCTCTTTACAAGCTAATTCAACAAGAAATTATCTTTGTACAAACATCTAAACTGACTTTTAATTTCCAGTGGGTGGTAAGAAGGCCAACATGTGCCTTACACAGTAGTGTTTGCCTACATAAGCCTACATAGTTTTCTATTGTTCTAGGAACTGTTTGTGCATATATAAAGTTCCAATGAGTTCAGACCTCCTGTTTAGAATGATGTCTAATGGAGTTATTTTTCTGCCACAGCTTGAATTGCATTTTTTCAGATGGTCACAATAAGTAACATATTCTTATGGATCATCTATGTTATTAAAATGCATTATTGTATTTCCATAATGGGCATTTTCCTATAGGGATATAAAAGATGGTCCTTCAGATGCTATTAAAATGAAAACATATGACTCACTGCCCTTATTTTAAAAGAGGCATTGAATAAAATCTGTAGCCTACTATATATAGTGTGTGATAGAAGTAATAATCTAGAGAAAGAACCAAATAACACCAAAATAATTTTACTCACCATCTTCCCAAAATATTTGAATTATATAACATAAAATTCAGTTACCATCTGTTCCAAAGTTTAAGATAGATCATTGATATTCAGAGTTGTTGGAATATTAATTATTACAGTATTGAACCTGGCATAACACATGGCTCCCTGAAGTCTAATCATAATTGCTAGAAAAATTTTCCTAAAAAGAAAACTCCCAGTCATAGTCTGTTCAGGCTTCTATAACAAAAATAAAATAGATTGGGTAGCTGTGAACAACAGAAATTTATTTTTCATAGTTTTTGTGTCTGAGAAATCCAATTTTATATTGCTGACAGATAATGTCTGATGAAAACCCATTTTCTGGTTCATAGATGGCTACATTTTCACTGCCTCCTCTTATGGCAGAAGGAACAGGGATCTGCCTATGGCTTCTTTTACAAAGGTACTAATCTTTATTCCTGAAAACTGTCCTCATGATTTAACCACCTCCCAAAAGCTCCATCTCTAAACAACATCATGTTGGGGAATAGGTTTCAACATATGAATTCTGAAGGGACAAAAATGTTCAGTCCATACCCTCTCTTCAAGTAATTTTTCTGCTCAAGAAGCTATAGTGAGTCCTTGTTAAATTAAAAAAAAATCAAAAATTTTGTTCATTTTTAAGGCCCATTTTCTTCTTATTCCATCATTTCTATTTAACTGTATTTCACACTCACCTCCAAAGCAAGCTGTCTTATCTAGTCAGATAAAGTTTCTCATGCATTTCATGCTAATTACCACCTCCATGCCTTAATCACCCTGTTCTTAAGGCTGAATACCTTCCTTCAACCCCCAATATTTAAAATATATTAATATTTCAAGTTCTAGCTGAATCCCCATTCTTCCTACAGAATCTTTCCAGAATTTACTTTAGTATAAACTATACTTTTCCTTTTCATAAGCCACTATTAACATAGATTTATTTTTTAACATTTTTATTGGAGTATAATTGCTTTACAATGGTGTGTTAGTTTCTGCTGTATAACAAAGTGAATCAGCTATATATATATATAGATATATTCACATATCCTGTCCCTCTTACACCTCCCTCCCCACTCCCTATCCCACCACTCTAGGTGGTCAAAAACCACCGAGCTGATCTCCCTGTGCTGTGCAGCTGCTTCTCATGAGCTATCTATTTTACATTTGGTAGTGTATACATGTCAATGCTACTCTCTCACTTCGTCCCAGCTTACGCTTCTACCTCCTGTGTCCTCAAGTCCATTCTCTACCTCTGTGCCTTTATTCTTGCCCTTCCCCTAGGTTCATCAGAACCATTTTTTTTAGATTCCATATATATGTGTTAGCGTAGGGTATTTGTTTATCTCTTTCTGACTTACTTCACTCTGTATGACAGAGTCTAGGTCCATCCACCTCACTACAAATAACTCAATTTTGTTTCTTTTTATGGCTGAGTAATATTCCATTGTATATATGTGCCCCATCTTCTTTATCCATTCATCTGTCGATGGACACTAAGGTTGCTTCCATGTCCCGGTTTTTGTAATAAGTGTTGCAATGAACATTGTGGTACATGTCTCTTTTTGAATTATAGTTTTCTCAGAAGGTATACAGATTGCCAACAAACACATGAAAGAATGCTCAACATTGTTAAACATTAGAGAAATGCAAATCAAAACTACAATGAGATATCATCTCACACCAGTCAGAATGGCCATCATCAAAAAATCTAGAAACAATAAATGCTGGAGAGGGTGTGGAGAAAAGGGAACACTCTTGCACTGTTGGTGGGAATGTAAATTGATAGAGTCACTATGGAAAACAGTATGGATGTTCATTAAAAAACTAAAAATAGAACTGCCATACGACCCAGCAATCCCACTACTGGGCATATACCCTGAGAAAACCATAATTCAAAAAGGGTCATGTACCAAAATGTTCATTGCAGCTCTATTTACAATAGCCAGGACATGGAAGCCACCTAAGTGTCCATCATCGGATGAATGGATAAAGAAGATGTGGCACATATATACAATGGAATATTACTCATCCATAAAAAGAAACGAAATGGAGGTATTTGTATTGAAGTGGATGGAGTTAGAGTCTGTCATACAGAGTGAAGTAAGTCAGAAAGAGAAAAACAAATACAGTATGCTAACACATATATATGGAATCTAAGGTAAAAAAAAGTCATGAAGAACCCAGTGGCAAGACGGGAATAAAGACACAGACCTCCTAGAGAATGGACTTGAGGATATGGGGAGGGGGAAGGGTAAGATATGACAAGGTGAGAGAGTGGCATGGACATATATACACTACCAAATGTAAAATAGATAGCTAGTGGGAAGCAGCCGCATAGCAGAGGGAGATCAGCTCGGTGCTTTGTGACCACCTAGAGGGGTGGGATAGGGAGGTTGTGAGGGAGGGAGATGCAAGAGGGAAGAGATATGGGAACATATGTGTATGTATAACTGATTCACTTTGTTATAAAGCAGAAACTAACACACCATTGTAAAGCAATTATACTCCAATAAAGATGTTAAAAAAAATGCTGGAGAGGGTGTGGAGAAAAGGGAACACTCTTCACAGTTGGTGGGAGTGTAAATTGATAGAGCCATTATGGAGAACAGTAAGGACGTTCGTTAAAAATTAATAATAAGTCTACTATATGACCCAGCAATCCCACTTCTGGGCATATAACATACATTTCTTACCACAACATATAATAAGTAATTGGAATTTAATCCTTACTGTTCTAATTGTTCCATTTGTTTATGCCTTGCATTCTTAAATGAAACATAAGTTTCTTATGAACAATAACTGCTTATGATATTTTTGTACCCATTTAACACCTAGCATACTTTTGGGTATGTAGACAGTTTTAAATAAGGTTTTGCTTAACTGGTGCTAAAATATAAATTCAGCAATCCCACAAGTATATTTAGTATAAATATCCAATGGATTTTTAAACAGATAGCATTTAAGTACATCACTGGGATTACATACTCTCATTTTATAGTAGCACACTATATATTAGTTCTTTTTAAGATGAAACAATTATCCATAAATTACTGTAGATAATATCAGGACAACACTTATTATTAAGTTAGAATACACTTATTCTGTATAGGCATTCTAGAAATGGTTCACAACTAAGGCATTAACTCAAATATTTAAGTAAATATTTTTACTTGGCATTTATGTATTGAAAGTAATATTGCCATTGTTTCTTGTTGTTGTTGTTGTTGTTTTGTGTGTGTGTTTTGTTTGCTTTTTTAACATCTTTATTGGAGTATAATTGCTTTACATTGTTGTTTTTGTTTCTACTGTATAACAAAGTGAATCAGCTATATGTATGCATATATTACCATATCCCCTCCCTCTTGCATCTCCCTCTCACCCTCCTTATCCCACCTCTCTAGGTGGTCACAAAGCATTGAGCTGATCTCCCTGTACTCTGTAACTGCTTCACACTAGCTATCTATTTTACATTTGATAGTGTATATATATCAAAGCTACTCTCTCACTTCGTCCCAGCTTACCCTTCACCCTCCCTGTGTCCTCGAGTTCTATCTCTAGGTCTGCGTGTGTATTCCTGTGCCTAGGTTCATCAAAAACTTTTTCTTTTAACTCCATATGTGTGTTAGCACACAGTATTTGTTTTTATCTTTCAGAGTTACTTCACTTTGTATGACAGACTCTAGGTTCATCCACCTCACTACAAATAACTCAATTTTCTTTCTTTTTACGGCTGAGTACTATTCCATTGTATATATGTACTACATCTTCTTTATCCATTCATCTGATGATGGACACTTAGGTTGCTTCCATGTCCTGGCTATTGTAGATAGTGCTACAGTGAACATTGTGGAACATGACTCTTTTGGAATTATGGTTTTCTCAGAGTGTATGCCCAGTAACGGGATTGCTGGGTCATATGGTAGTTCTATTTGTAGTTTTTTAAGGAACCTCCATATTGTTTTCCATAGTGGTTGTATCAGTTTACATTCCCACCAACAGTGCAGGAGGGTTCCCTTTTCTCCACACCCACTTCAGCCTTTATTGTTTGTAGATTTTTTGAGGACGGTCATTCTGACCAGTGTGAGGTGATACCTCAATGTAGTTTTGATTTGCATTTCTCTAATGATTACTGATGTTGAGCATCCTTTCATGTGTTTGTTGGCAATCTGTATATCTTCTTTGGAGAAATGTCTCTTTAGATCTTCTGCCCAATTTTGGATTGTGTTGTTTGTTTTTTTGATATTGAGCTGCATGAGTTGCTTGTATATTTTTGAGATTAATCCTTTGTCAGTTGCTACATTTGCAAGTATTTTCTCCCATTCTGAGGGTTGTCTTTTCATCTTGTTTATGGTTTCCTTTGCTCTGCAAAAGCTTTTAAGTTTCATTAGGTCCCATTTGTTTATTTTTGTTTTTATTTCCATTTCTCTAGGAGGTGGGTTAAAAAGGATCTTGTTGTGATTTATGTCATAGAGTGTTCTGCCTATGTTTTCCTCTAAGAGTTTTATAGTGTGTGGTCTTACATTTAGATCTTTACTCCATTATGAGTTTATTTTTTGTATGGTGTTTGGAAGTGTTCTAATTTAATTCTTTTATGTGTAGCTCTCCAGTTTTCCCAGCACTACTTATCGAAGAGGCTGTCTTTTCTCCATTGTGTACTCTTGCCTCCTTTATCAAAAATAAGGTGACCTTATGTGCATGGGTTTCTCTCTGGACTTTCTATCCTGTTCCATTGATCTATATTTCTGTTTTTGTGTCAGTACCAAACTCTCTTGACAACTGTAGCTTTGTAGTATAGTTTGAAGTCAGGGAGCCTGATTCCTCTAGCTCCATTTTTCTTTCTCAAGATTGCTTTGGCTATTTGGAGTCTTTTTTGTTTCTATACAAATTATAAAATTTTTTGTTCTAACTCTGTAAAAATTGCCATTGGTAGTTTGATAGGGATTACATTTAATCTGTAGATTGTTTTGGGTAGTTTAGTCATTTGCCATTGTTAAGAAAAGAAAATATTTACTGTATATTCTTTTCTATGCTGAAAATACTATAGCTATTGGTCTCATCTTTATGAACTGTAAGTCAATTATGAAACCCAAGAGAGGAGACTTCAGAATTTAAAGGGAAAATGTTAAGCTTCATATTTACAAAGATCTAAATTTCCTATATGAAGAGCTGCCTCTGTGAGGTTTTCCACATATGTCAAATAATCCAACCGTGAGCCATTCAGTTGGTAAGCACAAGTATCTAGATCATAGTAAATTAAATTGCCTAAATAATATTAGTGCCTTATGCTAGAATTCACCATTTTCAGTAAAATATAACTGGATATCTTAACCCCCAGTAATTCACTGAGCCAATATAAATTTCTTAAAGAGGCAGACTAGAGTATTTGCTACTGATATGATTTTAGAATACTCAATGCAACAACAATATCTATGCATTGAGAGATTAATATATTCAAATAATACCACTAATAATTTTACAAATAATAAAATTTGATATAGTACTGATATTGTACTCCCTGACACCCCTTAAAAATGGCTTAGAAACTCTCCATTGTGAATAAGGACATTGTTAAGTTGATGTTCTTCAACTTTCCCCAAATTATAGTTAGCAAACGCCAGTCCCAAGACATGAATCCAAGTATGTCCATCTCCAAAGCTTATATTAAGGACAACCTTCCTGAAATATGTAGTTAATTATGCTTCAACTTATTTTTACCAGTGAAGAGTTAAGCTTTTCATCCCATAATGAGAAAGACAATTTTCCTGAAATAATTATTCAGTTATATTCAACTTGTTTTTACTAGTAGGAAAAAAAGCTTTTCTTCCCATAATGAGAAAGAAGGTTTAACTTGTATATAATTAGATTTCATAATTTGATAAGTGCATTTAACTGGACACCACCATTTAATATTTGGAAGACCATATTGATGAAACATTTCTGGATATCAATATGGCATTGTATAACAGAACTTAAAATGTGCCTATATTGTGGTCCAGAAATTCTACTACAAAGAATTTGTCTTAAAAAAAAAACTAACATGAATCCTTCTCAAACACTTCCAAAAAAATTGAAGAGGAACAAATACTGCCTAACTCATTTTATGATGCCAGCATTACCCTGTTACAAAAACCATACAAAGATATCACACAAAGAAGAAAACTATGGACCAATATTTCCTATGAATTTGGATGTAAAGTCCCCTGCACAAAATACTAGCAAAGTGAATGCAACAGCAAATTAAAATTATTACATACTGTGACAAATTGGGATTTATTCCAGGGATGCAAGGTGTTTCAGCATATGAAAATCAATCAATGTAATACACCTCTTCATAGAATAAAGACAATTAAAATCACACTGTCATTTCAGTTGGTGCAGTAAAATATCTTGACAAAATCCAACATACTTTCATGATAAAAATACTCAACAGACTGAGAGGAAAAGGCATTCATGGGGAACCCACAACTAACATGATTCACAATGGAGAAAGTCTGAAAGCTTTTTCCCTAAGATCAGGAAGATACAAGGGTTGCCCACATTAGCCACTCCTATTTTAATTTTTGCTAAATGTTCTAGACAGAGTAATGGGCTAGAAAAAGAAATAAGGTTCTAAATTGGAAAGGAATATATAATATTATCTCTGTTTGCAGCTGAAATAGTCTTATAAAGAAAAACTCAGAATCAACACACACACACACACACACACACACACAAGGAATTAAGCTAATAAATAAACCCAACAAAAGGGCAGGGTACAATATCAACACACAAAAATCAACTGCATTTTTACACACTAGCAATGAAGAATCCAGACACTGAATTTAAGTAAACATTGCCATTGCCAATGGGATCAAAAAAAAAAAGTCATAGAAATAACTTTAACCAAGGAGATATAAGATGTGTACACTGAAAACTACAAAACATTGCTGAAATAAGTTAAAGAAGACCTAAAGAAGTGGAATGATATCCCATGTTCATTGATTGGAAAACTTAAAATTGTTAAAATAACACTACTATACAAAGTTATCTACAGATACAATGCAATGCTTATCAGAGTTTCAACAGTATTTTTGCAGAAATGAAAAAGCCAATCTTAAAGTTCATATTAAATGCAAGAGAGCCTGAATAGCCACAACAATCTTGAAAAAGAGGGACAAAGTTGGAAGACTTACACTTCCCACTTACAAAAGTTAGTACAAAGCAATAATAATCAAAAGTGTGTGGTTCTAGCCTGTGGATAGACATATGTATAGACTAATGGAATATAATTTAGTGTCTATACATAAACCCATACATCTACTGTCAATTATCTTTGATAATAGTACAAGTATATTCCCCTTAAGAATGGTGCTTGGACAATGGGATCTTCACAGGCAAAATAATAAAGTTGGATTCCTAGTTTACAGCATATACAAAAATTAACACAAAAGGGGTCAAAGATCTAAATGCAAGAGCTAAAACTGTAAAACTCAGAAGAAAACAGGGCAAATCTTGATGACCTTTAGTTTTGCAGTGGATTCTTGTATATAACACCTAAAACATGAACAACAAAAGAAAAATGAAAATAAATTTGCCTTCATCAAAATTAAGAATGCCTGTGCATCAAAGGACACTAACAAGAGAATTAAAAAAATAAAACAACCTGCTGAATTGAATTATTGGCATATCATATATCTGTAAATGGTATGGTATACAGAATATATGAACTCATAACTCAAAAACAAATAAACAACTCAATTTAAACAAATAGACAAAAGACTTAAATAGACATTTCTCCAAAGAAGATATACTAATGGTCATCAAGCACATGAAATGAGGCTCATCATAATTAGTTATTAGAGAAGCACAAATCAAATCCACAATGAGATACTCCTTTACACCAATTACAATATATATTATCCAAAAAAATAGAAAATTGCAAATGTTGGTGGTCACTAAAAATATTAAACAGAGAATTACCATATGACCTAACAATCCCATTCCTAATTATATACTCTCCCAAATTGAAAGCTTGTATTTAAACAAATACTTGTACACGAAAGTTAATAGTAGCAGTATTCTCAATAGCCAAAAGATGGAAACAACCTAAAAGTTTATCAATGAGTGAATTAATAAATAAAATATGATATACCCATACAATGGAATATAATTCAGCTATAAAAACAAATAAAATACTAGCACACGCTACAACGTGGATGTACAGCAAAACAATATGTTAAATGAAGCAATACATTAAAAAACCATATATCATATGTCTTCATTTATATGAAACATCTAGGATAGGTAAGTGCATACAGAGAGAAAACAAATTAGTGGTTGCCAGGAGTTGGAGGGAGTGGGGAATGTAGAATGATTGGTTAATGTGTCCAGGTTCTCCTTTGGTGATAATGAAAATATTTTGGAACTTGACAGAGTTAATGGTTGCCTAACATCATGCATGTACTAACTGCCACTGCATTGCTTACTTTAAAATGGTTAATTTTAATTTATGTGAATTTAACTACAATGAAAAAAATACACTAAACATTTATGTTTGACTTAAAAAAATACAGAACTTCTGGTCTTCAATATTTTAATTTCCTGTAAAAGAAATAAAAAGACAAATCACAGATTTGGAGAAAATATTTGTAAATCACATATATCTTAAAGGAATTTCATCCTGCATATAAAGGTAAGTCTCTCAAATCTCAATTAGATTACCCAATTAAAAATGTTCAAAACTTAGTTCAGATACTCTATCAAAGAAGACATATGGATGTTAAATAATAACATGAAAACATATTCAGACTCACTAGTTATTAAGAAAATGCAAAAAAAATCTATAATATGATACCACTACATGACTATTAGAATAATTAAAATTTTAAAAATGGACCAAGCAAATGGGTAAATAAATTGTGATATTTTCATAGAAAGAAATATTCAACAGAAACAAAATAGAATAATTGAACTATAGCTACATGCAACAACATGGATAAACCTCCAAATAATTATGCTGAGTGAAAGAAACCAGACCAAAAAAGTACATAATATTTAATTCCATTGATAAATTTACACAAAATTCAAACTCATCAATAATAACAGAGAACAAACTAGTGGTTGACTGAGGATGAGAATAGGTGGAGAGTGGATGTGTGGATAAGGGTAGGAAGGAGGTATTACAAGGGGCAGAAGGAAACTTTCAGAGGTGATGATTATATATATTTTCTTGAGTGTGGTGATGCTTTCCCAGGTGTATATATGTGTCACATTTATCTAATTATACAATTTAAACATATGCAGTTTATTTTGCATCATTTATACTATAATAAATGTCTTAAGAAATTTAGAAAAAGGGAAATATTTTCAGCAAGTATGTGCATGAACTGAACTAGAAGATTTCATATATATTATCTCAAGATTTTCCCCAAACAGCTAAATATGAGCTTTCAAATGCACATTATTTTCTATTGTATGGATAATTCCATTGCCAAAAGAGGAGCATTAGGCAATGCTACAAAACTTCTGGGTAATTAAAATTTGAGAAAACCTACCCATTTTTTTCTCTTTATTTACTTTTTCAAAATTGAATTTCATCTCTTAATATTCTTTTTACCCCCCTTTCTCTTGAGAATTTCACACTTAAGAGTCCATTTAGGGTGATTTAAAATGTGTGTTTCACTTAATAAAAAGAAGAAACATCATTTTCCTGAATAATATATGTGATATTTCTGCAGCAAAGCTTTTCAATATTAAGCCAAACACAATTAATAAATTTGTATCATTTATGTTCATTAGAAAATATTGATTTATTAATATCATACTATGTGAAAGCCCTTATGGAGAGTGCTGAAACTAAATACATTTTCTAATCCATATTGATTTTTCTCAATAAGATGAAGTTCAATTTAGGTTGAGATTATAAAAATACATTGTCAAACTCTCCAATACCCCTCTAGATAATTGTCATCAATAGTAAAAAATTTTCAGAAAGTAAACCTATGGAAACAACTCATCTCTTTTGTGTACGATTTTAAAGTTTTATTCAAAAATAGTATTACATTTTAAACCAAAGAGATTTTGGAGTTAAGGGAATTATTATTAATAACAAAAATTAACATATACACACTCAAAAAATAAATTAATTATAATAAAATAGAATAAGAATAAAGCCTATAATACATCCTAGTGCCCCTGATACTGATTAATAAATATCATAGATAATTTAAGATCTCTATGCTTTTATATTGTTATAAGCTCTCCCTCTCTTCATGAGTCTCTTAATTCTGACTCCCATAAAAGTAATTCAACCAGTACTAAAGAAAACAACTTAGGCAGAGACCTTCAAGATGGCAGAGAAGTAAGACGTGGAGATCACCTTCCTCCCCACAAATACATCTACATGTGGAACAACTCCTACATAACGCCTACTGAATGCTGGAAGAAGACCTCAGACTTCCCAAAATGCAAGAAACTCCCCATGTAGCTGGGTAGGGCAAAAGAAAAAAAGAAAAGACAGAGACAAAAGAATAGGGACAGGACTGGCACCTCTGGGAGGGAGCTGTGAAGGAGGAAAAGTTTCCATACACTAGGAAGCTCCTTCACTGGCAGAGATGGGGGCTGATGGGGGGAACCCTTAGGAGCCATAGAGGAGAGCACAGCAACAGGGGTGCAGAGTACAAAGTGGAGAGACTTCAGCACAGAGGATTGGTGCCGACAAGCACTCACCAGCCTGAGAGGCTTCTCTGCTCACCTGCCAGGGGCGGTGGGGGCTGGGAACAGAGGCTTGGGCTTTGGAGGACAGATCCAAGGGAGAGGACTGGGGTTGGCTGGGTGAACACAGCACGAAGGGGGCTAGTGCACCACAGCTAGCTGAGAGGGAGTCCAGGAAAATGTCTGGACTTTTCTAGAGTCAAGAGACAATTGTTTTGGGGTGTTCAAGGAGAGGGGATTCAGAGCACTGCATAAACGAGTTACAGAGACAGGCGTGAGCCGCGGCTATCAGCATGGACACCATAGAAGGGTATTAAACTCTAAGGCTGCTGATGCAGCCACCAAGAAGCCTGTGTACAAGTACAGGTCACTATCCACACCTCCCCTCCTGGAGCCTGTGCAGATCACCACTGCTAGGGTCCCGTGATCCAGGGGCAACTTCCCCGGGAGAACACATGGTGTGCATCAGGCTGTTGCAATGTCACGCTGGCCTCTGCCGCCTCAGGCTCGCTGCACATTCCGTAACCATCCCTACCCCCTGGCCTGAGTGAGCCAGAGCCCCCTAATCAGCTGCTACTTTAACCCGGTCCTGTCTGAGCGAAGAAGAGATGCCCGCAGGTGACCTAAAGCAGAGGAGGATACCAAATCCAAAGCTAAACCCCAGGAGCTGTGTGAACAAAGAAGAGAAAGGGAAATTTCTCCCAGCAGCCTCAGGAGCAATGGATTAAATCTTCACAATCAACTTGATGTACCCTGCATCTGTGGAATACCTGAATAGACAATGAATCATTCCAAAATTGAGGCGGTGGACTTTGAGAGCAACTGTAGACTTGGGGTTTGCTTTCTGCATCTAATTTATTTCTGGTTTTATGTTTATCAAAGTTTAGTATTTAGAATTTATTATCAATGGTAGATTTGTTTATTGATTTGGTTGCTCTCTTCCTCCTTTTTTTAATATATACATATATATATATTTTTTCCATTTTTCTCTTTTAATGAGTGTGTATGTGTATGCTTCTTTGTGTGCTTTTGTCTATATAGCTTTGCTTTTACCATTCGACCTAGGATTCTGTCTGTCCGGTTTTTTCTTTTTTTTTAGGATATTTTTTAGCACTTCTTATCATTGGCAGATTTGTTTTTTGGTTTGGTTGCTCTCTTCTTTCTTTCTTTCTTTTATTTTTTTATTAGTTTTAATTTTTAGTAATTAGTTTTTAATTTTTATTTTAATAACTTTTAAATTTTTCATTTATTTTTCTTTCTTTCTTTTTTCTTTCCTTCTTTCTTAATTTCTTTGTTTGTTTCTTTTTTCTTTCTTTCTTTCTTCCTTCTTCCTTTCTTCCTTTTCTTCTCACTTTTCTTCTGAGCCATGTGGCTGATAGGGACTTGGTGCTCCAGGCGGGTGTCAGGCCTAAGCCTCTGAGGTGGGAGAGCTGAGTTCAAGACATTGGCCCACCAGAGACCTCCCAGCTCCACATAATACCAAACAGCAAGAGTGCTCACAGAGATCTCCATCTGAATGCTAAGACCCAGATCCACTCAATGAGCAGCAAGCTACAGTGCTGGACTCCCCATGCCAAACAAATTGCAAGACAGGAAAACAACCCTACCCATTAACAGAGAGTCTGGCAAAAATCATAAGGTCACTGACACCCCAAATCACACCACCAGACGTGGTCCTGCCCACCAGAAAGACAAGATCCACCCTCATCCACCAGAACACAGACACCAGTCCCTCCACCAGGTAGGCTACACAACCCACGGAACCAACCTTAGCCACTGGGGACAGACACCAAAAACAATGGGAACTACGAACCAGCAGCCTGTGAAAAGGGGACACCAAACAGAATAAGTTAAGCAAAATGAGAAGATAGAGAAACACACATCAGATGAAGGAGCAAGGTAAAAACCCACCACACCAAATAAATCAAGAGGAAATAAGCAGTCTACCTGAAAAAGAATGCAGAATAATGACAGTAAAGATGATCGAAAATCTTAGAAATAGAATGAAGAGAATACGAGAAACATTTAACAAGGACGTAGAAGAATGAAAGATCAAACCAACAAAGATGAACAACACAATAAATGAAATAAAATATTCTCTAGAAGTAACGAATAGCAGAATAACTGAGGCAGAAGAACGGATAAGTGACCTGGAAGATAAAATAGTAGAAATAACTACTGCAGAGAAGAATAAAGAAAAAAGAATGAAAAGAATTGAGGACAGGCTGAGAGACTTCTGGGACAGCATTAAAAGCACCAACATTCGAATTATAGGGGTTCCAGAAGAAGAAGAGAAAAAGAAGGACTGAGAAAATATTTGAAAAGATTATAGTTGATAACCACTCTAATATGGGAAAGGAAATAGTTAATCAAGTCCAGGAAGTGCAGAGAGTCCCACACAGGAAAAATCCAAGGAGAAACACGCGAAGACACTTATTAATCAAACTATCAAAAATTAACTACAAAGAAAAAGTGTTAAAAGCAGCAAGGGAAAAGAAACAAATAACATACAAGGGAATCCTCAGAAGGTTAACAGCTGATCATTCAGCAGAGACTCTGTAAGCCAAAAGGGAGTGGCAGGACATATTTAAAGTGATTAAAGGGAAGAAACTACAACCAGGATGACTGTACCCAGCATGATCTCATTCAGATTCCATGCAGAAATTGAAACCTTTATAGACAAGCAAAAGCTAAGAGAATTCAGCACCACCAAACCAGCTTTACAACAAATGCTAAAGGAACTTCTCTAGGCAGAAAACACAATACAAGGAAAAGACCTAAAATAACAAACCCAAAACAATAAGAAAATGGTAATAAGAACATGCATATTGATAACCACCTTAAACTTAAATGGAATAAATGGTCCAAGCAAAAGACATAGACTGGCTGAATGGATACAAAAAGAAGACACGTACATATGCTGTCTACAAGAGACCCACTTCAGACCTAGGGAGACGTACAGACTGAACGTGAGGGGATGGAAAAAGATATTCCATGCAAATGGAATTGCAAAGAAAGTTGGAGTAGCGATTCTCATAACAGAAGAAAAGACTCTAAAATAAAGACTATTACAAGAGGCAAAGAAGGACACTACAAATTTATCAAGGGATCAATCCAAGAAGAAGACATAACAATTGTAAATATTTATGTACCCAACATATGAGGACCTCAATATATAAGGCAAATGGTAACAGCCATAAAAGGGGAAATCTACAGTAACACAATCATAATAGGGGACTTTAATACCCCACTTTCACCATTGGACAGATCATCCAAAATGAAAATAAATAAGGAAACACAGCTTTAAATTATATATTAAACAAGATGGACCAAATTGATATTTATAGGACATTCCAACCAAAAAAAAAAAAATAGAATAAACATTCTTCTCAAGTACTCATGGAACATTCTCCAGGATACATCATATCTTGGGTCACAAATCAAGCCTTGGTGAACTTAAGAAAATTGAAATCATATTAAGTATCTCTTCCAACCACAAAAAAATGAGCCTAGATACCAATTACAGGAAAAAATCTGTAAAAAATACAAACACATGGCCGCTAAACATTACACTACTTAATAACCAAGGAATCACTGAAGAAGTCAAAGTGGAAATCAAAAATTACCTAGAAAAAAATGACAATGAAAACACGATGTCCCAAAACCTATGAGATACAGCAAAAGTAGTTCTAAGAGGGAAGTTGATACCAATACAATCCTACCTCCAGAAACAAGAAACATCTCAAATAAACAATCTAACCTTACACGTAAAGCAATTAGAGAAAGAAGAAGAACAACAACAACAAAAAAAAAAGTTAGCAGAAGGCAAGATATCATAAACATCAGATAAGAAGTAAATGAAAAAGAAATGAAGGAAACAATAGCAAAGATCAATAAAACTAAAAGCTGGTTCTTTGAGAAGATAAACAAAATTGATAAACCATTAGCCAGACTCATCAAGAAAAAAAGGGAGAGGACTCAAATCAATAGAATTAGAAATGAAAAAGGAGAAGTAACAACTGACACTGTAGAAATACAAAGGATCATGAGAGATTACTAGAAGCAACTCTATGCCAATAAAATGGACAACTTGGAAAAAATGAACAAATTCTTAGAGAAGAACAGCCTTCCAAGACTGAACCAGTAAGAAATAGAAAATAAAAACAGACCAAACACAAGCACTGAAATTGAGACCGTGATTAAAAATCTTCCAGCAACCAAAAGCCCAGGACCCAACAGCTTCACAGGCAAATTCTATCAAACCTTTAGAGAAGAGCTAAAACCTATCCTTCTCAAACTCTTCCAAAATATAGCAGAGAGAGGAGCACTCCCAAAACTCATTCTACGAGGCCACCATCACCCTGATACCAAAACCAGACAAAGATGTCACAAAGAAAGAAAACTAAGGCAAATACCACGGATGAACATAGATGCAAAAATCCTCAACAAAATAGTAGCAAACAGAATCCAACAGCACACTAAAAGGATCATACACCATGATCAAATGATATTTAATCTCAGGAATGCAAGGATTCTTCAGTCTATGGAAATCAATAAATGTGATAAACCATATTAAAAAATTGAAAGAGAAAAATCATATGATCATCTCAATAGGTGCAGAAAAAGATTTAGACAAAATTCAACACACATGTATGTTAAAACCCTCGATAAAATAGGCATTATGTTAACATGATATAGGCCATATATGACAAAGCCACAGCCAACATCATTCTCAATGGTGAAAACATGAAAGCATTTCCACTAAGATCAGGAACAAGACAAGGTTGCCCACTCTTACCACTATTATTCAACATAGATTTGGAAGTTTTAGCCACAGCAATCAAAGAAGAAAAAGAAATAAAAGGAATCCAAATCAGAATAGAGGAAGTAAAGCTGTCACTCTTTGCAGATGACATGATATTACACATAGAGAATCCTAAAGATGCTACCAGAAAACTACTAGAGCTAATCAATGAATTTGGTAGAGTAGCAGGATACAAAATTAATGTACAGAAATGTCTTGCATTCCTATACACTAATGATGAAAATTCTGAAAGAGAAATTAAAGAAACACTCCCATTTACCATTGCAACAAAAGGAATAAAATACCTATGAATAAACCTACCTAAGGAGACAAAAACCTGTCTGCAGAAAACTATGTAAGAGAGTGATAAAAGAAATTAAAGATGATACAAACAAATGGAGAGATATACCATGTTCTTGGATTGTAAGAATCAACATTGTGAAAATGACTATATTACCCAAAGCAATATATAGATTCAATGCAATCTGTATCACACTTCCACTGGCAGTTTTCACAGAACTAGACCAAAAAATTTCACAATATGTATGGAAACACAAAAGATCCCGAATAGCCAAGGCAATCTTCAGAAAGAAAAATGGAGCTGGAGGAATCAGGCTTCCAGACTTCCGACTAAACTACAAAGCTATAGTAATCAAGACAGTATGGTACTCACACAAAAACAAAAATATAGGTCAATGGAACAGGATAGAAAGGGCAGAGATAATCCCATGAATATATGGTCACCTTATTTTTGATAAAGGAGGCAAGAATATACAATGGAGAAAAGACAGCCTCTGCAAAAAGTGGTGCTGGGATAACTAGACAGCTACATGTATAAGAATGAAAATAGAACACTCCATAACACCATACACAAAAATAAACTCAAAATGGATTAAAGACATAAATGTAAGGCCAGACACTATAAAACTCTTAGAGGAAAACATAGGCAGAACACTCTATGACATAAATCACAGCAAGATCCTTTTGACCCACCTCCTTGAGAAGTGCAAATAAAAACAAAAATAAACAAATGGGACCTAATGAAACTTAAAAGCTTTTGCACAGCAAAGGCAACCGTAAGCAAAACAAAAAGACAATGCTCAGAATGGGAGAAAATATTTGCAAATGAAGCAACTGACAAAGGATTAATTTCTAAAATTTACAAGCAGCTCATGCAGCTCAATATCAAAAAAACAAACAACCCAATCAAAAAATGGGCAGAAGACCTAAAGAGACATTTCTCCAAAGAAGATATACAGATTGCCAACATACACATGAAAGACTGCTCAACATCACTAATCATTAGAGAATTGCAAATCAAAACTAAAATGTGGTATCACCTCACTCCAGTCAGAATGGCTATCATCAAAAAATCTACAAACCGTAAATGCTGGAGAGGGTGTGGAGAAAAGGGAACCGTCCTGCACTGTTGGTGGGCATGGAAATTGATGCAGCCACTACAGAGAAAAGTATGGAGGTTCCTTAAAATCTAAAAAGAAAACTTCCATATGACCCAGCAATCGCACTACTGGGCATATACCCTGAGAAAACCATAATTCAAAAAGAGTCATGTACCACAATGTTCATTGCAGCTGTATTTACATTAGCCAGGACATGGAAGCAACCTAAGTGTCCATCGACAGATGAATGAATAAAAAAGATGTGGCACATATATACAATGGGATATTAGTCAGCCATAAAAAAAAAAAAAAACGAAATTGAGTTATTTGAAGTTAGGTGGATGGACCTAGAATCTGTCATACAGAATGAAGTAAGTCAGAAGGAGAAAAAGAAATGCCATATGCTAACACATATATATATATAGAATCTAAATGAAAAAAGAAAAAAATGTTTTGAAGAACCTAGTGTCAGGACAGGAAAAAAGACGCAGACATAGAGAATGGACTTGAGGACACAGGGAGGGGGAAGGGTAAGCTGAGACGAAGTCAGAAAGTGGCATGGATTTATATATACTACCAAATGTAAAATAGATAGCTAGTGTGAAGTAGCCGCATGGCACAAGGAGGTCAGCTCGGTGCTTTGCGACCACCTAGATGGGTGGGATAAGGAGGGTGTGAGGGAGACACAAGTGGGTGGAGACATGGGGATAAATGTATATGTATAGCTGATTCACTTTCTTATAAAGTAGAAACTAACACACCATTGTAAAGCAATTATACTCCAATAAAGATGTTAAAAAAAAGAATACAAATTAACAAATAGGTTAATTGTTAACAGCCTATGTGCATGGTTCAATTTTAAGAATAGATTTCTCTGAGTTACCAGACTTAATATGAAAATCTCTAGATCCATCCATTTTGTTACAAATAGAATTATATTATTCTTTATTATGGCTGAGTAATATTCCATTATGTGTGGACATGTATATATATATATATATATATACACACACACAAATATATGCATATATATATATACACATATATATATATCTTTATCTGTTCATCTGTTGATGGACATTTAGGTTGCTTCCATGTCTTGACTATTGTAAACAGTGCTGCTATGGACACTGAGGTGCATGTACCTTTTCAAATTAGAGTTTTCTCTGGATATGTGCACAGGAGTGGGATTGCTGGATCACATGTTAACTCTATTTTCAATTTTTGTAAGGAACCTGCACTCTGTTCTCCATAGTGGCTGCACCAATATCCATTCCCACCAACAGTGTAGGAGGGTTCCTTTTTCTCCCCACCCTCTCCAGCATTTATAATTTGTAGATTTTTGTTGATGGCTTTTCTCACCAGTGTGAGGTGATACCTCTCTGAAGTTTTGATTTGCATTTTTCTGATAATTAGCAATATTGAGCATATTTTCATTTGCCTGCTAGCCATCTGTATGCATTCTATGGTTGAATTTTCTTTAGGTACATTGTTTCGATTGGGTTTGTTGGGTTTTTTTTTTATATTAATCTGTGTAAGTTCTTTGTATATTTTGGAAATTAATCCCCTATTGATCTCATACTTTGCAAATATTTTCTCCCATTGCATAGGCTCTTTTAATTTTTTTTATTGTTTCTTTGCCATTCAAAACCTTTCATAGAAAGGCAAATACCATATATTATTTATATGTAGAATCTAAAAAATGATACAAGTATACTGATTTAGAAAACAGAAATAGACACACAGACATAGAAAACCAACTTACGGTTACCAAAGGGGAAAGGGGGAGGAGGGATAAATTAGGAGTTTGGGATTAACATATACACAGTACCATATATCAAACAGGTAAACAACCAGGACCTACTGCATAGCACAGGGAACTATATTCAATATATTATAATAACATAATAGAAAAGAATCTGAGAAAAAATATATATGCATAACTGCATTATTTTTCTGTATACAGAAAAACACAACATTGTAAATCAATTATACTTTGAGGGAAAAAATAGGAAAAAAATATAGATTTCTCATCTGCTGATTTATTCAGTATACTATCTTACCAAACACTTTGATCAAATAGCAGCTTATTGTACAGAATACTTTTGATAAAGAGGGGGTACGTTCCAACAATTTTGCTAAGTAATTCTAATATAAAGTAATAGTTCTTGATATTACTCCCTAATTATCTTACAGGGACAAGGACAGTAATCACAAGACATTGGTTTACTTCCCCAAGGTAAGGTTGAAATATGTACAACACAATGTATTTGTGTACAGATATATGTATATTTTTTAATACAAACACACTGGGATTATCTGTGTAACGGCAAACTGACCCAAAGTGTTTAAATCCAGAAATCTGGATTCACTGATTGTCTTCCAAATTTATGACTATTTCACCCACTTGAAACCATTGCAATATTATCATCCTTATCATTTGACAGTAAGATTAGGTGGAAGGGGAGACAGGATGGTGAGGGGCTGTGATTAGTTCAATATATTCTCAAATGTTAAGTACCTTTGATTCAGCTTTTGTTGTTAAGGAAACTATTGTGTGAAACATGGGAATGCCAAGTGGGTTCAAGGTGTCAGGATAAAGTATGTACGCCCAAAAGCTCATTATTAACAGACAACAAACAACCAATATGTACAACTCTAAGTGCAGAGGTTTGAAAACTGATTTATGTAAAGCTTCATATCAGGTATGGTGTTTTCTGAAAGTACAAGTCGACTTGAATTAACAGCCTTTTGGCAGTAATTTTCACATTGTATGGTGTCTAACCAAATTATTAGCTTTTCACATTAACTTGAAAAAAATTGCTGTTTTTCATGTTTCTATGTATATGAAATATGGGCTGGTAATGAAAGATAGAGGCTTTTATTATATGTGGAATTAAATCTCTAACTTTGAAAATCCTATTATTTCATTAACATTTTGTAACAGTATTAACTTATAGACACGCTAGAATATCTTCTTGGGTGGGAATTCACTTTGCATGAATGGGACTGGAGGAATGGGGTGACAGATTTTGCCAAGAGGCTGACATGATTATTCTCTTTCTCCCACCTCTTTTCACCTTTGGGCGTTTCTCTCTAAATTCTGCTTGGGTTTTAGCAGTTACTTTGTAAATGGGCCTCAAAATTAGCAGTGGATGCCTCAAGGAATAATGTCCTTATTTACAGTAAACTCATGGATGTCCTCAGAGAAATCTTCCGAAGACAGCAGTTTCTATTATGCCACTTCTCTTCATCAGAATGTACTGAGCCTGTGAAAACTCTCTTGCCTGGCTTTTGAGGATGCTCCTTGATTCTCACTCCCCTGAACCATCATGCACGGCCTCACTTCATCTTCATTTTCTGAATAACAAACAAAATTAAGTATATAGTTAATATTATGGAAATATAAACAGTTTCTTACTGGGTCAAAACTTTGATCTAGACAGATTAGTGACACTAAGTAACATACAGCAGCAAGATATCTTGTACTCTCTAGGTGTACTATAGTGTTTAAAGATATTTGCTAAATTTACTGTTTTTCCTTGACAATAGTGTACGGCTCTGTGGTCCTTAGATCAAAATTCTTACTGACTGTTTGTAGCTTCGCACTATATAACTCAAACCAAACCAGTATAAAATGTATCATACTAGGTGGATTCTAAAAACAGCTTGGCAGACATTTTTACTCTTATTTACCCATCTGGGAACCCAGTTCAGAAGTCAGCCAGACTTGCAGGCAGATGTGCTTTGAGGGCGTCTCTGAAAACCTTAGGAAAAATAGAAAACTTTTTATTTACAAAATGGGGGGAGGGAAATGTACAAAATTAATAATCGAAGGGCAACAAAATTTGTAGTACTTTTAAAAAAGAATTTTAGTCTCTAGAGCTCAGGTTTTATTATCAGGAAATTTTTCCTTAACTGTGAAAGTGTGGCAAAAATATAGCTATAAAAATCATTGCATGTTTAAAAATCATTGCTAGCATAAGTTAAAATCTCATTGCCTCATTATCTTTTCCATCAGATGGAATAGCCTGTATTTAGTTCTTTTTCATTTGAGAAAAAAGAATCATTGTTTATATATATATATATATATATATATATATATACACACATATATATACATATATATACACACACACACACACACACACACACACACACACACACACACACATATATATATTATACCCTTATATACATTTTCAGTTTGGAGAGTAACTTTAAGCATCCTATGGTCACATATATTAGACTATATTTTCCACAGTAATGAGGGAAGTTTTGTGAGTGACAGAATTAGTTCATTCATGTACAGCTATAACCCTCTGTTGGTTAGCAGGAATATTAAATTATAGGTAAACAATGGCCAGCCAAAAAGCATGTGATATGATTGTCTAGTCCTTTAGCTTATTAAGTGTGACACATTATTTTGTTCTAGGTTTTTTCAATAAATACATACTACAGTACTACACAGTCTGTGGTTGGTTGACCCCACTGATGTAGAACTGTGGATATGAAAGACCTACTGTAAAGTTATACATGAATTTTGGACTTCCCAGAGGGTTGATGCCCCTAACTTCCTTGTTGTTCAAGGGTCAACTGTATATACAAAGCATTGTACTAGTTACCATGAACAACACAAGAGAGCTATATAAGGCTGCAAGGCATTCACAATCTACTGGGAATGATAAAAACAAATCTAAACCAATTTTCAGGAAAATGAACCATAGTAAGTGATAGAACAGAGGGGTAAAGGACATCCTGTGAACTCTGGAGGAAAGGAGAAGTTAATTTATGACTAATGGGAAAAGCTTCTGAGAAGGCCTATGCGGGATGGAATTTGAGCTATTTGTGAATGGGTAAGACCTTAGTTAGTAAATGTAAGCTGGGAGTGGTAGGGATTTTCTTATTTTTCACTATTATTCTGAAGTTGCTATACAATTTTCCTGACTCTCTCCTTATGTACAAAAACAATAACATCCCTTAGAATTATTAGATAAAAGGAGGTGAAAGTGAAACATTGGAGAGGGTTGAGAAGGTGGCCTAGCTCATGGGGTCACATTCTCCCTTCCCCAAATAGGATGTATCTATTGCTCAAAAAACTAATACTTAATAACCCTTTATTTATGTTAAACATAGCTTCTACTTCTCTATCTTTCCTTGAATCCTGTTTTCTAAAACCAATTTCCCTGCCATGTCCATATTTTATATTCAAGGCTTATGTGTTGTCAGTGTTAGGGGAGAAAAGGTTCTAAAGTGGAAGCACACCCAGAATTTTAGTGAATAGTAAGAAAACTGCTCTAACAGAATCAGCACCAAAGAAGAAACTCTTTTCTTTCTCTCTACCCATATAAGATGTGTGTAAATGGAATATTACTGAGAACACAGCATAGTTACAAGAAGGTCTGAGTATATCTCCTTCCAATCAAGAGACAATAACACCTCCCAATCCGTCCAAAGTGTATCTTCAGGACTAGATTGTAATTAAGCTGGAATTTAAAGAATACTGAAGTTTAATAAATTATACAATTAAAAATTATAACCTGGTTGTCTGAGATAATGACTTGTCAAAAGGAGGATAGTCTACATGAAGTTTAGAAAAGAGAGCAAACCAAAGGGACAGATGTCTATAGTGTATATCCCAGTACCAGATACAAAGAAAGAAATGTTTTCACAGTAAATAGTGATCTAGTTACCCTTATTTAATAAGATTTCTTTAAGCCAACCTCTTTGTTTTCATTCCATTTTAATCAACCACTTTTTTATCTAATTTACTCTCCCAGGAAGGTTTAATCTTAAATGTGTAGGTAAATATGGCCAATACTAGTTATATCATCAACAATTATGTCTTCCACAGTAAATAAATAAAAACTCTGGTTTTCCAGTCAAAGAAATGCGAGTTTGATAAAGATAAACACCTCTATGTAAGAAGATAAAAGCTGAAAGTTAAACCCAAGTCTCATAGGAGTCACTATAGTCCAATATTTAAGAGAAATAAAGTGTTTCATGAGCACAATGTCCTCATCTGTCTTACTCACTATTGAATCCCAAGTGCTTGGTAAATTGTAGATGTTCAAAAAAATACTGAATAGATGAATCACTTAACAAAAGATAACCATGGTGTGAATCCCCCTTTATCACTATATTCTAGGAGACTTGGGCAAGTTATGTAATATGTTAAGCCTTTATTTATTCAGTTGAAAAATGCTGCCTCATGGGGTTAAGTCAGGTGTTGCACGTAACTTTTGAAATGGTGGCAGGCATATAGTAATTACATTAAAGATGACAGTAAATGCTCTTACTAATAATAGTAGAACTCATTGTGGTAAATATTAGTAGTGTCATTAGAGGTGGTAACTTACCAAGCTGATGCCATTCTTAGAGGTTCAACATGAGCATCTTTTTACAGTGTTGACATATCACTCTTTCAGTACAACAGTGCTTATCGTGCCCCACATCTACACCATCACTATTCAATCTGCATAAATGATAAGACTAAAACCACTGGGAAAGGTACCACCACAAATGTGTAAAATCTACAATTATTGTTATCATGGAAGCCAAGTGAAACGAGTCTACTGGCCATTTTCCCAGTGCCCAGTATAGAAACATTCTTAAAGATACTGTAGACTAAATCCAACAATTATTTTTCTTCTCTGATTTAATAAATCAATGTCCAAAATGGAATCATTATCCCTTATGGTTAATTTGAAGTATTCATTAAATTAAACATGAAAGGTACTTGGCTTTGTAATATAGTCCGAAGTCAGGGAGCCTGATTCCTCCATTTCCGTTTTTCTTTCTCAAGATTGCTATGGCTATTCGGGGTCTTTTGTGTTTCCATACAAAGTGTGAAATTTTTTGTTCTAGTTCTGTGAAAAAGGACAGTGGTAGCTTGATAGGGATTGCATTGAACCTGCAGATTGCTTTGGGTAGTATAGTCATTTTCACAATGTTGATTCTCCAAATCCAAGAACATGGTATATCTCTCCATCTCTTTGTATCATCTTTAATTTCTTTCATCAGTGTGTTATAGTTTTCTGCATACAGGTCTTTGTCTCCTTAGGGAGGTTTATTCCTAGGTATTTTATTCTTTTTGTTGCAATGGTAAACGGGAGTGTTTCATTAATTTCACTTTCACATTTCTCATCATTAGTGTATAGGAATGCAAGAGAATTCTGTGCATTAATTTTGTATCCTGCTACTTTACCAAATTCATTGATTAGCTCTAGTAGTTTTCTGGTAGCCTCTATAGGATTCTCTATGTATAGTATCATGTCATCTTCAGTGACAGCTTTAATGCTACTTTTCTGATTTGGATTCCTTTTATTTCTTTTTCTTCTCTGATTGATGTGGCTAAAACTTCCAAAACAATGTTGAATAAGAGTGGTGAGAGTGGGTAACCTTGTCTTTTTCCTGATCTTAGTAGAAATAGTTTCAGTATTTCACCATTGAGGATGATGTTGGCTGTGGGTTTGTCATATATGGCCTATATTATGTTGAGGTAAGTTCCCTCTATGCCTGCTTTCTGGAAGGTTTTTACAAAAAATGGGTGTTGAATATTGTCGAAAGCTTTTTCTGCATCTGTTGAGATGATCATATGGTTTTTATTCTTCAATTTGTTAATATGGTGTATCACATTGATTGATTTGTGTATATTGAAGAATCCTTGCATTCCTGGGATAAACCTCACTTGATAATGGTGTATGATCCTTTTAATGTGCTGTTGGATTCTGTTTGCTAGCATTTTGTTGAGGATTTTTGCATCTATGTTCATCAGTGATATTGGCCTGTAGTTTGCTTTCTTTGTGACATCTTTGCCCGGTTTTGGTATCAGGGTGATGGTGGCCTCGTAGAATGAGTTGGGGAGTGTTCCTCCCTCTGCTCTATTTTGGAAGAGTTTGAGAAGGGTAGGTATTAGCTCTTCTCTAAATGTTTGATAGAATTCGCCTGTGAAGCCATCT
Source organism: Balaenoptera musculus (assembly GCF_009873245.2). NCBI lineage: Eukaryota > Metazoa > Chordata > Mammalia > Artiodactyla > Balaenopteridae > Balaenoptera > Balaenoptera musculus. The sequence continues at coordinate 66,081,676 of NC_045806.1, read as the reverse complement.
GGTCCTGGGTTTTTGCTTGTTGGAAGACTTTTAATCACAGTTTCAGTTTCAGTGCTTGCGATTGTTCTGTTTATATTTTCTATTTCTTCCTGGTTCAGTCTCAGAAGGTTGTGCTTTTCGAAGAATTTGTCCATTTCTTCCAGGTTGTCCAGTAATCAAGACAGTATGGTACTGACACAGAAACAGAAATATACATCAATGGAACAGGATAGAAAGCCCAGAAATAAAGCCACGCCTATATGGTCACCTTAGCTTTGATAAAGGAGGCAAGAATATACAATGGAGAAAAGACAGCCTCTTCAATAAGTGGTGCTGGAAAAACTGGACAGCTACATGTAAAAGAATGAAATTAGAACACTCCCTAACACCTTACACAAAAATTAACTCAAAATGGATTAAAGACCTAAATGTAAGACCAGACACTATAAAACTCTTAGAGGAAAACATAGGCAGAACACTCTATGACATAAATCACAGCAAGATCCTTTTTTACCCACCTCCTAGAGAAAGGGAAATAAAAACAAAAATAAACAAATGGTACCTAATGAAATTTAAAAGCTTTTGCACAGCAAAGGAAACCATAAACAAGACGGAAAGATAACCCTCAGAATTGGAGAAAATATTTGCAAATGTAGTAACTGACAAATGATTAATCTCCAAAATTTACAAGCAGCTCATGCAGCTCAATATCAAAAAATCAAGCAACCCAATCCAAAAATGGGCAGAAGACCTAAAGAGACATTTCTCCAAAGAAGATATACAGAATGCCAACAAACACATGAAAGAAGGCTCAACATCATTAATCATTAGAGAAATGCAAATCAAAAGTGCAATGAGATATCATCTCACACCCGTCAAAGTGGTCATCATCAAAAAGTCTGCAAACAATAAATGCTGGAGAGGGTGTGGAGAAAAGGGAACTCTCTGGCACTGTTGGTGGGAATGTGAATTGATTCAGCCACTATGGAGAACAGTATGGAGGTTCCTTAAAAAACTAAAAATAGAACTACCATACGACCCAGCAATCCCACTTCTGTGCATATACCCTGAGAAAACCATAATTCAAAGAGTCGTGTACCACAATGTTCATTGCAGCTGTATTTACAATAGCCAGGACGTGGAAGCAACCTAAATGTGCATCGACAGATGAATGGATAAAGAAGATGTGGCACATATATACAGTGGAATATTACTCAGCCACAAAAAGAAAAGAAATTGAGTTATTTGTAGTGAGGTGGATGGACCTGGAGTCTGTCATACAGAGTGAAGTAAGTCAGAAATAGAAAAACAAATACAGTATGCTAACACATATATATGGAATCTAAAGAAAAAAAAAATGGTCATGAAGTACCTAGGGGCAGGACGGGAAAAAAGACACAGACCTACTTGAGAATGGACTTGAGGACACGGGGAGGGGGAAGGGTAAGCTGGGACAAAGTGAGAGAGTGGAAAGGACATATATACACTACCAAATGTAAAACCGATAGCTAGTGGGAAGCAGCCACATAGCACAGGGAGATCAGCTCGGTGCTTGTGACCACCTAGAGGGATGGGATAGGGAGGGTGGGAGGGATGGAGATGCAAGAGAGAAGAGATATGGGGATATATGTATGTGTATAGCTGATTCACTTTGTTATAAAGCAGAAACTAACACACCACTGTAAAGCAATTATACTCCTAGTAAAGATGTTAAAAAAAAAAAGAAGGAATTTGGACCCACAGAGAAAAAAAATAAATAAAGTTAATTGAACAACAAAAAAAAGGTACTTGGTAGAGTGTCAGGCATATAGTAAGTGCTCCATAAATATTAACTGCTAATAGTATCAATTTAAGTAATCCTCAGAACAAATCTGTAATGTTGTAGCATTAATGTCCCAACTTCACAAATTGAGAACCACAAAGGGTCATTAAATTTCACAATGTCATATAGTCTTTAAGTGGCATAGTGAGGATTCAAGCACCTGTCTCTTTGATATCTTTTCATAATTTTTCCACTATAATGACTTCTTGCCACAAAGGGCACTGACATAGTGGTCTTATTCACATGGAGATGCTAGTAGCTCAGTGCATTTCCTCCGCTAGGGACATTTTCATTTTTGTTCCCTTAATATTTTCACCTTACACCACCAGTTTGAATCTCCTACTAGGGTAACTTTTCCTCATAGGCTTTGATTTCTTTAGATAAATACCTAGAGGTGGGATTATTGAGTCATATGGTTAGTATAAATTTAACTTTATAAGAAACTGCCAAAATGCTTCCAAAGTTGCTGTAGCATAGTATACTCGTACCAACAATATGTAAGTGTGTAAATGTTTCCAAATCATTACCAAATACAAATACTAAATCAATACCACTTTGTATTTACAGTGTGTGGTGGTTTGTTTCATGTTTACGCTCTGTTTTGTTTTGTTTCGGTCATTGTAGTGGACATGATGTGGTGTTTCACTGTCTTTTTTAAAAATTGAGTTATATTTGACATGTAACATTGTGTAAGTTTACATTGTAAACATATTGATTTGATACATTTATATTGCAATAAGATTGCCACATTAGCATTAGCTAACACCTCTATTGTCACCCAATTATCATTTCTTCTAGTGTTGGCAACAACTAAAATCTAGTCTCTCAGCAAGTTTAATGTTTATAATATAGTTTTGTTGTCTATAATCATAGTACTGTGTATTAGGTCTCCAAGATTTCTCTAATTTATAAATCACTAATGACTAATGGTATTGAACACATGTTTATTTGTTTATTTGTTGTATCTCTATTTTTGGTGTCATATCGTTTCACATCTTTGTCCATTAAAAAAAAATGAATTGTCCACTTTCTATTGCATTGTAAGAGATCTTTATATATTCTAGTTACAAGTCCTTCTTCCTGACATGTCTTTTGACAATAGCTTTTATGGCATGTGGCTTGTCTTTTCATTATCTTAACATTGCTTCTCAAATGCAGAAATTTAATTTTTGGTGAAATACAATTTTTAATTTTTTAGCTTGTGTTCAGGTTCTACTGGGAAGTATTTGTCTAAACCAATTCACAAAGATTATCTTCCATTTTTTCATATAAAAGTTTATTTTAAACTAAATGATAGGGTTTATTTTTTTAGCTATTTATATATTGAGTTAGAAGTTCTGATTTTTTTCTCTTTTTCTTCCTCCTTTATTGAGGTATAAATTGCAAATAAGAATGCATATATTTAAGTTATATAACATGAAGATTTGATATACACATACACTGTGAAATAATTATCACAATCAGATTCTTTAACTCAGTCATCACCTCACATAGATACCACTTCTTTTGTGTGTGTGGTGGGAACATTAAGATCTACTCTCATAGCAAATCTTAGGTATAAAATACAGTATTATTAACTATATCACCATGCTGTACATTAGGTGCCCAGAACTTATTGAACTTATAACTACAAGTTTCTATCCTTTGATGAACCTTAGACCCATTTCTTCCTCCACCTAGGCCCTGGCAACTACCATTCTATTATGTTTTGGTAAATTCAAATTTTCTGGATTCTGCATACAAGGGAATCGTTCAATATTTGCCATTCTCTGTCTGGCTTACTTCACTTAGCATAATTTCCTCCAGGTAGAGCAATATTGGCACAAATGTCAGTATTTTCTTCTTTTTTTAAAATTAATTTTTCTTGGAGTATATTTCATTTAAAATGTGTTAGTTTCTGCTGTACAGCAGAGAATCAGTTATACACATACATATATCCACTCTATTTTAGATTCTTTTTCTGTATAGGTGATTACAGAATACTGAGTAGAGTTCCCAGTGCTATGCAGTAGAACCTTATTAGTAATCTATTTTATATATAGTAGTGTGTATCTGTCAATCCCAGTCTCCCAATTTATCCATCCCCACCCCTTCCCATTGGGTAACCATAAGTTTGTTTTCTGCACCTGTGACTCTATATCTGTTTTGTAAATAAGTTCATTTGTACCATTTTTTTAGATTCCACAGATAAGTGATATGATATTTGTCTTTCTCTGTCTGACATACTTCATTCACTATGGCAATCTCTAGGTCCATCCATGTCACTGCATAAGGCATTATTTAATTATTTTCTATAGCTGAGTAATATCCCATTGTATATATACATACATACATACATATATATATATATATATATATATATATATATATATATATATATATATATATATACACCACATCTTCTTTATCCATTCCTCCATTGATGGATATTTAGGTTGCATCCATGTCCTGGCTATTGTAACTAGTGCTGCAATGAACATTGGGGTACACATATCTTTTCGAATTATGGTCCTCTCTGGATACATTTCCAGAAGTGGGATTGCTGGGTCATATGGTAGTTCTATTTTTAGTTTTTTAAGGGACCACCATGCTCTTCTCCATAGTGGCTGTACAAATTTACATTCCTAGCAACAGTGTAGGAGGGTTCCCTTTTCTCCACACCCTCTCCAACATTTACTGTTTGTAGATTTTTTGATGATGGCCATTCTGACCGGTGTGAGGTGAAACCTCTTTGCAGTTTTGATTTGCATTTCTCTAATAATTAGTTATGTTGAGCATCTTTTCATGTGCTATTTGGCCGTCAGTATGTCTTCTTTGGAGAAATGTCTATTTAGACCTGCCAATTTTTTGATTGGGTTGCTTGATTTTTGATAATGAGCTGCATGAGTTGTTTGTATATTTTGGATATTAATCCCTTGCCGGTCACTTCATTTGCAAATATTTTCTCCCAATCTGTGGGTTGTCTTTTCATTTTGTTTATGGTTTCCTTCGCTATGCAAAAGCTTTTAAGTTTAATTAAATCCCATTTGTTCATTTTTTGTTTTTCGTTTCATTACTTTTGGAGGTGGATCAAAAATTATCTTGCTGCAATTTATGTCAGAGTGTGCTCTGCTGTGGTTTTCTTTAAGAATTTTATAGTATACGGTCTTACATTTAGGTCTGTAATCCATTTTGAGTTTATTTTTGTGTATAGTGTTAGAGAATATTCTAATTTTATTCTCCTACATGTAGCTGTCCAATTTTCCGAGCACAACTTATTCTTCACTGTATATTTATGACTCCTTTGTCAAACCACAGGTGCATGCGTTTATCTCTGAAATTTCTATACTGTTCCATTGATCTACATTTCTGTTTTTGTGGCAGTACCATACTGTTCTGATGCCTGTAGCTTTGTAGTATAGTCTGAAGTTAGGGAGTCTGATTCTCATAGCTCCGTTTTTCTTTCCCAAGATTGCCTTTGTTATTCTGGGTCTTTTGTGTTTCCATACAAATTGTAAAAATTTTGTAATAATTCTGTGAAAATGTTTTTGTTAATTTGAAAGGACTTGAATTGAAGTTATAGATTACTTTTGGCAGTATAGTCATTTTGACATTATTGATTCTTCCAATCCAAGAACATGGTATATCTCTCCATCTCTTTGTGCAATCATCTTTTATTTCTTTAAGGTGTTTCATCGTTATCTGATTGTGTTCTGAGCACAGGTCTTTTGTATCCTTAGGTTGGTTTATTCCTGTGTATTTTATTATTTTTGATGTGATGGTAAAGGTAATTGTTTCCTTAATTTCTCTTTCTGATTTTTCGTTGTTAGTGTATTGGAATACAAGTGATTTCTGTATTAATATTTTTATCCTGCAACTTTACCTAATTCATTGATGAGCTCTAGTAGTTTACTGGTAACATCTTTAGGATTTTCTGTGTATAATATCATGTCATCTGCAAACAGTGACAGTTTTACTTCTTTTTTTTCTAATTTGGATTCCTTTTATTTCTTTTTCTTCTCTGATTGCTATGGCTAGGACTTCTAAAATTATGTTGAATGAAAGTGGCAAGAGTGGGGATCCTTGTCTTGTTCCTGATCTTAGAGGAAATGTTTTCAGTTTTTCACCATTGAGAATGATGTTTGCTGTGTGTTTCTCATACATGGCCTTTATTATGTTGAGGTAGGTTCCCTGTATGCCGACATTCTGGAGAGTTTGGATCCTAAATGTTTTTGAATTTTTTCGAAAGCTTTTTCTTCATCTATTGAGATAATCATACTGTTTTTATTCTTCAATTTGTTGATGTGGTGTATCACACTGACTGATTTGCAGATACTGAAAAATCCTTGCCTCACTGGAATAAATTCCACTTGATCATGGTTTATGATCCTTTTAATGTACTGTTGGATTCTGTTTGCTAGTATTTTGTTGAGGATTTTTGCATCTATGTTCATCTGTGATATTGGCCTGTAATTTTCTTTTTTGTTTGCCATCTTTGTCTGGTTTTCGTATCAAGGTGATGGTGGCCTCGTAGAATGAGCTTGGGAAAGTTCCTTCTCCTGCAATTTTTTTGAATACTTTGAGAAGGATAAGTGCTAACTCTTCACTACATGTTTGATAGCAAAAGCCTGTTTCTTCCTGGTTTAATCTTGGAAGCTTGTACCTTTCTAAGAATCTGTCCATTTCTTCTAGATTGTCCATTGTATTGACATATAGTTGCTTATAGTAGTCCTTTATGATGCTTTGTATTTCTGTTTTGTCCATTGTAACTTCTCCTTTTTCATTTCTAGTATTAATGATTTGAGTCCTCTCTTTTTTTCTTGATGAGTCTAGCTAAAGGTTTATCAATTTTGTATATCTTCTCAAAAAAACAGCTTTTAATTTCATTGATATTTGCTATTGTTTTCTTCATCTCTACTTCATTTATTTCTTCTCTGATCTTTATGATTTATTTTCATCTATTAAATTTATGTTTTGTTTTTTCTTCTTTCTCTACTTGCTTTAGGTGTAAGGTTAGGTTGTTTATTTGAGATTTTTCTTGTTTCCTAAATAAGATTGTATTGCTATGTACTTCCATGTTAGAACTGATTTTGCTGCCTCCCATAGGTTTTGGATCATCGTGTTTTCATTGTCATTTGTCTCCAGGTAGTGTTAGATTTCCTCCTTGATTTCTTCAGTGATCTATTGGTTGTTTAGTATCGTATTGTTTAGCCTCCATGTGTGTGTTTTTTAGTTTTTTTTCTTTTTTTCTTGTAATTGTTTTTTCCTCTCATAGCATTATGGTTGGAAAAGATGCCTGATACGGTTTTCATTTTCTTAAATTTATTGGGGATTGATTTGTAGTCCACCATGTGATCTATCCTGGAGAATGTTCCATGTGCTCTTGAGAAGAATGTGTATTCTGCTGCTTTTGGATGGAATGTCATATAAATATCTATTAAGTCTATCTGGTCTAATGTGTCACTTAAGGCTTGTGTTTCCTTATTAAGTTTCTGTCTGGATGATCCATCCATTGGTGTAACTGGGGTGTCATAGACACCCACTCTTATTGCGTTACCCTCAATATTCTCTTTTATGGCTGTTGTCATTTGTCTTAATATATTGAGGTTCTATTTTGGGTGTGTATATATTTACAATTATTTACAATTGTTATAACTTTTTCTTGTATTGATCCATTGATTGTTATATATTGTCCTTCCTTGTCTCTTGTAACAGTCTTTATTTTAAAATCTATTTTGTTTGATATGAGTATCACTACTCCAGTTTTCTTTTTATTTCCATTTGCATGGAATATCTTTTTCTGTTCCCTCACTTTCAGTCTGCATTTGTCCCTAGGTCTGAAGTTGGTCTCTTGTACACAGCATATATACGGGTCTTGATTTAAATCCATTCAACCAGTCTATGTCTGGAGCATTTAATCCATTTACATTTAAGGTAATTATTGATATGTATGTTCTTCTTGCCATTTTGTTAATTGTTTGGGATTTATTTTTGTAGGTCTTTTTTCTTCCCTTCATCTTTTGTTCTCTTCTCTTATGGTTTGATGACCATCTTGAGTATTGTGTTTGAGTTTCTTTTGCTTTTGTGTGTGTGTATCTATTGTAGTTTTTTGGTTTGCTCTTCCCATGGGATTTTGATATAGCAGTCTTTATATGCACAAGGTTTTTTTAAGTTGCTGGTCTCTTTCCCACCTGAAGATGTTCCTTTAGCACTTGTTTTAAAGCTGGTTTGGTGATGATGAATTCTTTTAGCTTTCAATTGTCTGTAAAGCTTTTAATTTCTCTGTCAAATCTGAGTGAGAGCCTTTCTGGGTAGAGTATTCTTGGTTGTAGGTTTTTCCCTTTCATCACTTGAGATATATTGTGCCACTCCCTTTTAGGCTGTTGACTTTCTGTTGAAAAATCAGCTGATAACCTTATGGGGATTGGGTTGTACCTTTTTTGTTGCTTTTCCCTTGTTGCTTTTGATATTTTTTCTTTGTCTTTAATCTTTGTCCATTTGATTAATATGGGTCTTGGTGTGTTTCTCCTCAGGTTCATCCTGTATGGGACTCTCTGTGCTTCCTGGACTTGAGTGAGTGTTTCCTTTCTCATGTTAGGGAAGTTTTTTTGCCATAATATCTTCAAATATTTTCTCAGGCTCTTTGTCTTTCTTGTCTCCTTCTGGGATCCCTATAATGTGAAAGTTGGTGCATTTAATGCTGTCCCAGAAGTCTCTGAGACTGCCCTCATTTCTTTTCTTTCTTTCTTCTTTATTCTGTTTTGTGGCATTGATTTCCACCACTCTGTCTTCCTGCACACTTATTCATTCTTCTCCCATAGTTGTTCTGCTATTGATTCCTTCTAGTGTATTTTTCCTTTCAATTATTGTATTGTCCAACTTTGTTCTTTAAATCTTCTAACTCCTTCTTAAACATTTCTTGTATCTTCTCGATCTGTTCCTTCATTCTTTTTCTGAGATTTTGGATAATCTTTACTATCATTACTGTGAATTCTTTCTCAGATAAGGTGCCTATCTCCTCTTCATTTAGTTGTTCTTGTGGGTTTTTATCTTGTTCTTTCATTTGCAACATATTTCTTTGTTGTATCATTTTGTCTAATCTCTGTGCTTATGCTCTCCTTTCCTTAGGCTGCAGGATTTTAGTTACTCTTCCTTCTGGTTTCTGCTCCCTGGTGGGTTAGTTTGGTCCCAGACTTTGTGCATGCTTCCTGGTGAGAGGGAACGATACCTGCCCTCTGATGTGTGGAGCTGGGTCTTTTCCCTGTGATGGGCAGGACCATGTCAAGGTTTGTATTTTGAGGTTGATATGAACTCAGTATGACTTTAGACATCCTGTCTTCTAATGGGTGGGGCTGTGCTTTTATGTTGCTGGTTGTTTGGCCTGAGGCTTTCCAGAACTGGACCCTGCATGTTGCTGGGGGGAACAGGTCTTGGTGCCAAAATGTGGGCCTCCAGGAGAGCTCACTCTGATCAATATTCCCTTGGGCTTCTGCTACCTGTGTCCTAGCCCCCACAGTGAGCTATTGTTGACCGTCCCCTCCCCCAGTGACCCTCTATGACAACTAGGTAGGTGTAGCCCAAGTTGCTATGAAGGTACTGCTCTGTGTTGGGTCTCAGTGCACCTGAGAACTTGTGTGCACCCTCCATGAGTCGAGTTTCTGTTTACGCCAGCCCTGTGGATCTCCTGCACTCAATCCCCATTGGCCTTTAAGGCTAAATGCTCTGGGGGTTCTTCCTCCAAATGCCAGACCCTCAGACTGACTTGGAGGGCTATTTTTATGTGAGAACTTCCCTGTGTAGCCTGGGTGGGTTTAATATTTTTTGGTGCAAGGGCTTTTTTCAGCATAGATATCTGCCACCTCTTTCTTCAGTGTATGCTGGCTGTTATCCCCTTGATAGGAGGTGTGACTGATGTTGTGGTGTCCAGAAATTGCACTGGATATTGAGCAAGGCCTTCCCTTTGCTCTGTGGTTGTCACTGCCTTGTCAGAGATGGGGTCTGCTCTCTAGTTGTTGGAGTAGAGCCCCCCCAGATCAGTTTATTAGCTGTGTTTCTGATCTGTGGTGCAAGGTAGGTGGGATTGGAGCACTCCCATTGGGAGGGAAGCCACTGAGTATTCTTCCTCTGGAGTTGTTCACCTATGCACATACTCTGTTGTGTTACTTTTCACCCGTTGTGTGAGCTCTCAGATTACACTGTTGTTGGCACTGCTCTCAGCCCCACCTTAACTGTTGTATGCCAGCAATTGGTATGGTGTCTCTCAGACATTGTTTTCACCAGGCCACCAGCATAGCTCCAATGAAGTCAGGTCCTATGATTGCAATAATCACAGATCTGGACATGCTGTGGGTGCTATGGGGGCAGTTCAGACTCTGGCCTGGCCCAACTCCCACATGAATGTGCCCACAAAGTCTACAGTTGCTAAAGCTAGACCCGCCTTGCCTTCAGGAGCACTCGTTGTCTGTTCAGATATTCTGTATGCACTGAGTTTACAAAGCTGGTTGGTGGGATGTCAATTTGAAATTTGCACAGCTGCAAGGAGAGGTTTCAAATTTTCTTCGTTATTTGCATGGCCCTTGGAGCTCAACTGTGGTTTCAGCCTCACTTCTGCATGTGGGCCACCCACAGGGAGCTGCTCCCAAGGCTGTCCTGGAGCACACGAGTCCACTCTGGTAAGGAGAGGTCCTGGAGGCAGCGGTGGCTGGGGTCACGAGAGTGCCCGCCATGACAAAGAAGTGGTGCAGAGGAGGAGTCAGCAGCCCCTAGGGTCATGGGAGCCCTTGTGGGGATGGGTTGCATGGTGGAGCCAGCAGCCGCAGGTGCAAGAAAGTCGGCCCAGGCGAGAGCCTTTCCTAGTGTCCAGGGAGGCAGTGGCCAGTGAATGGAGAGAGAGGCTGCAATGTGGCCCTGTCCCTTGCATGTCACTCAACAATGGTGCTTCGCTTCTATGGCAGTCTGGGTTTCCTCCACAAGCATTCCCAGTTGCAGATTTCCTCACTCCCATACCCTCAGTCTGTCTCCTCACAGCCAATAGCAGTCCTCTTACCAGGTTTGCTCTCCAAACTCCTGTTCCAGCACTCAGTCCCCATCCTCATTGGCAGACACACATCTCAGGCTGGGGCATGCAGGGCTGTGGCATGGACCATCAGTATATGTCTCATTCTGCCCTGCCTGCTACAGACCAGTTGCTACACTCTCCTCCAATAGCCCCCAAAGTTCCCCTTCTGTTCCAACTGAACTTCCTGCCAGTGAGGGGGGTTCCCCTGATACAGGAACCTCTCCTCTCCTTCATCTCCCTCACCAGGGGCACAGGTCTCATCCTGCTTCCTTTCCTCTTCCTTTTCCCTTCTTCTTTCTTTCATCCTACCTGGTTACATGACGATCTTTCTGGTACTTTAGATGTCTGAGGTCTACTGCTAGTGTTCAGCTGGTGCTCTGTGAGAATTGTTCCATTTTTAGATGTACTCTTGATGCATTTGTGGGGAGAGATGAACTCCACATCCTCCCTCTCTCCTACACCATCCTGCCTTCTCATATTTTCTTCTTTTGAAGGCTGGAAAATATTCCATTGTATGTATATACCAATAATTTTTTTTTTAATACATTCAAACGTTGATGGACATTTAGCTTGATTCCATGTCTTAGCTTTTGTAAATAATGTTGCAGTGAACATGGGAGTGTAGATATCTCTTCAAGATAATGATTTTATTTTCTTTGGATATATATATATATATATATATATATATATATGCAGAGGTGAGATTTCTGGATTATATGGTACTCTTATTTATAAATTTTTAGGGGAACCACCATATTGCTTTCCATAGTGGCTGCACCAATTTACATTCCCACCTAAAATGTACAAACGATTCCCTTCTCCCACACCCTCACCAACACTTGTTATATTTGGTTATTTGATAATAGCCATTCTGATAGGTATGAGGTGATATCTCATTGTGCTTTTGATTTGTATTTTTAGTACTTCTGAGCATATTTTTATGTTCTTATTGACCATTTGTATGTCTTCTTTAGATAAATGACTATTCAGTTATTTGCCCATATTTTAATTAAATTATTTATTGTTGTTGCTTTTCTATTGAAATGTAGGTGTTCATTATAAATTTTGGATATTAACTCTATCAGATACATAGTTTGCAGATATTTTCTCCCAATCTGTAAGTTGTCTTTTTATTTTGTTGATTATTTCCCTTATATGCAGAAGAATTTCAGTTTAGTCCCACTCGTCTATTTTTGCTTTTATACTTTGTTTTGTGTGTCATATCAAGAAATATTGTTCAAGACCAATGTCAAGGAACATTTCCCCTGTTTTCTTCTCTGGGTTTTATGGTTTCAGTCCGTATGTTTAAAGCTTGAGTCCATTTTGAGTCCTTACCTATTAATAACTATCCTAAATATAAACAGACTAAATACTCAAATCAAAACCATAGAAGGACTGAATGGTTAAAAAACAAAAGCCTACCACACACTGCCTACCAGAGACTCATTTCAGCTTTCAAAACACACATAGACTGAAAACAAAGAGAAAAAGATATTCCATTTAAATGGAAAACAAAAGAGAGCATAAGTAGCTATACTTACATCAGACAAATAGACTTTAAGTCAAAAACTATAACAAAAGAAAGGAAGTCATTATATAATAATAAACTGGCCAATCATAAAGAGAATATAACCATTATAAATATATATGCACACAACATAAGAGCGCCCAAATATAATAAGCAATTACTAACAGATCTGAATGAAGAAATAGAGAGCACACAATAATAGTAGGGAAGTTTAAAATCCCATATCAACAATGGATATATCATTCAGACAAAAATTTAGTAAGGAAAGAGTGGACTTGAACAACACTATACACTAAGTAGACCTAACAGATGTGTACCAAACATTATACTAAACAACAGAAAAATATATATTCTTCTCAAGCACACATGGAATAATCTCCAATATATCATATATTAGATCAAAAAGTAAGTCTTAACAAGTCTAAGCTAATTGAAATTATTTCAACAACAATTGTATGAAACTAGAAATCAATAAGAGGAGGAAAGCTGGAAAATCCACAGATATGTGGAAATTAAACAATACACTCCTGAAAAATCAATGAGTAAAAAAAGAAATTAAGAGATCAAAAACATATCTTGAGACAAATAAAATGGAAACACAACATACAAAACTTATGGAATGTAGCAAGGTAATTATAAGAAGGAAGTTTGTAGTGTAATTGCCTATATTAAAAATACATATCTAAGAAATCTAACTTTACACCTCAAGGAACTAAAAATATAAGAACAAACTAAGCCCAAAATAAGCAGAAGGATGGGAAAAATTAAGATTAGAGCAGAAATAATTGAAATAGAGACCAGAAGAACAATATAAAATATTAGAAACTAAGAGTTTCTTTGTTGAAAATATGTACAAAATCAAAAAAAAACTTAGCTGGATTAAATAAGAAGAATAATGAGAAGACCCAAATAAATAAAACAATAAATGAAAGAGGAGACGTTGCAACTGATACCACACACACACACACACAAAAGAGATTACTGTAAACAATTATACTCCAATTAACTGGATAATCTAGAGTTAATGGATACATTCCTAAAAACATGCAACTTGCCAAGACTGAATCATGAAGAATTAGATAACTTGAACAGATCAATAACAAGTAACGAGACTGAATCAGTAATCAAATTCTCCCAACAATGTAAAGTCCAAGACCATATGGCATCACTGCTGAAATCTACAAATCATGTAAAGAAGAATTAATATCAATCTTATCAAAATAAATTGAAACTATTAATGAGGAAGGGACACTTCCAAACTCATTTCTTATAGCTAGTGTCACCCTGATATCAAAGTCAGATGAGAACACTACAAGAAAAGAAAATTATAATCCAATCGCCCTCATGAGTGTAGATGCAAAAATCCTCAACAAAATACAAGCAAACCTAAGTGAACAGAACAATATAAAGATCATACATCATAATCAAGTGGGATTTATCCCTGAGGTGTAAGGATGGTTCAATATAAGCAAATCAATAAATGAAATGCACCACTTTGACAGAGTAATGAACAAAAATCTTATGATTATCTCAAGAGATGCAGATAAAGCACTTGACAAAATTCAACATCCTTTCATGATAAAAACTTCTACAAATTTCCCATAGACGCTATGCACCTCAACATAATACATTTTAAAAAACCCATATTGATCATCATACTCAATGGTAAAAATTGAAATTTCTTCCTTTATGTTTAGGAACAAGACAAGCCTGCCCACTCTTGTCACTCCTATTAACCACTTAGTTGCATCCATAACCTCACATAGCTACAGTTAATTTTGTCATGGTGAGAACTTTTAGGATTTACACTCTTAGCAATTTTCAAATATACAATATCTTATTGTTAACTATAGTCCCCATGCCATACATTACATCCCAAGTACTTATTCATTTAGTAACTAGAATTTTGTACCCTTTGACTACCATCATCCATTTCCACCAGCAACACCCCACACCTGGCAACAATCTGTTTTCTCTTTCTATGAGATCAGGTTTTTTTTATTCCATTTATGGGTAAGATTATACAGTATTTGTCTTTCTCAGTCTGATTTATTTCACTTACCATAATGTCCTCAAGGTCTGTCCATATAATCCCAAGTGGCAGAATTCTTTTCATCTTATGGTTAAATAATATCCATATCTATATGAATATATAGGTGCATGTATATATATTATATCTATACTATATATAACATTTATACATTTATATGTAATATTTTCTTTATTCATGGGTCAGTGGATACATAGGTTGTTTTCTTGTCTTGGCTATTGTAAATAAACCTGTAATGAACATGGGGCAACAGATGTCTGTCTCTTCAAGAGAGTGATTTAATTTCCTTTGGATATAAACCCAGAAGTGGAAATGCTGTATCATATGAGAGTGTACTATTTTTCATTATTTTGAGAAACCTCCATCCTGTTTTCCATAATGGCCATACCAACTTACATTTGAACCAACAGTGTAAAATAGTTCTCTTTTCTCCACATTACTGTCAGCACCTGTTATTCCTTGTCTTTTTAATAATAGTCATTCTAACAGGTGAGATGAAACATGCCATTGTGATTTTGCACGTTCCTGATGATTAGTAATACTGAGCACTTTTCCATGACCCTGTTGGCCATTTGAATATCCTCTTTGAAAAAATGTCCTCTCAGGTCCTTTGCCCATTTTTGTAAAATCAGATAATTTTGTTTCATTTTGTTTTGTTTTTGCTTTTAAGCTGTATAAGTTCCTTATATATTTTAGATACTAACCCCTTGTCATATGCAATTTGCAAAACATTTTTCTGATTCCATATGTTGTCTTTTCATTTTGTTGATCATTAGTTTGCTGTTCAGAAGCTTTTTAGGTAGATGCAATTCCATTTGTTTATATTTCCTATTTTGCTTGTGCTTTCAGTACCATATCCATGATATTGTTGCCAAGATAAATGTTAAGGAGATTTCCCCCTATGATTTCTTCTATGATTTTATGGTTTCATGTCTTAAATTTAAGTTTTCAGTCCATTTGGAGTAAATTTTTGTTAGTGTTTTAAGATAGGGATCCAGTTTAATTCCTCTGGATGTGAATATCCCGTTTTCCCAGCACCATTTATTGTAAAGACTATTATTTCCCCTTTGAGTATTTTGGCTCCCTTGTCAAGTATATGCATAGGTTTATTAATGGTATCTCAATTCTGTTCCATTGCTATATGTATCTGCTTTTATTCCAGTGCCATACTCTCTTGATTACTATAGATTTGTAATATAGTTTCAAATCAAGAAGAATGATGCCTCCAGATTTATTCTTCTTTCTAATGATTGTTTTGGATTTTCAGAGTCCATTGTGATTCCATACAAATTTTAGAATTGTTTTTTCTATTTCTATAAAATTTGCCATTGGAATCTTTTTAGGATCACATTGAATCTACAGATGGCTTTGAGTAGTATGGACAATTTATTAATATTAATCTTCCAATCCATGAATATGGGATATCTTTAAAATTACTTGTGTCTTCTCTAATGACTCTATCAATGTCTGATACTTTTCAGTGCACAAATCTTTTACCTACATGGTTAAATTTATTCCTAAGTATTTTATTGTTTTGATGCCATTGTAAATGGAATTGTTTTCTTTAAATTTTTTAGATAAATTGGTGTTGTGTACAGAAATGCAGTAAATATTTGTATACTGATTTGTCTCCTCCAACTTTATTGAACTTGTCAAATAGTTCTAAAGGGCTTTTGTGGTGTCTTAAGGATTCTCTACATATAAAATCATATCATTGGAAAACAGAAAATTTTACTTCATCATTTGTGATTTGGAGATTATATATATATATATATATATATATATATATAACTTTTAATTCCAGATAATTCTGCCAAGGATTTATAATATTATATAAAAAAGAGTAGTGAGAGAGGTCACTGTTTTCCCTAATATTAGAGGAAAAGATTTCAAAGTTTCATCAATGAGTATGATGTTAGCTGAGAGCTTGTCATATATGACTTCTGTTATGTTCATTTATGTTCCACCTATACACAATCAGTTTAGAGTTATCATCATAAAATAATACTGTTTTTTGTAAAATGCTTTTCCTGCATCTATGGAAATTATAATGATATGATTTTTTATTTCATCCATTAATGTGATGTATCAAATTTATTGATCTGTATATGTTGAACCATCCTTTCATTCCAGCAATGAATCTAACTTGATTATAGTATATGACCATTGTAATGTACTGTTGAATTAGGTTAGCTATTATTTTGGTTGAGACATTTTGTATTTATATTCATCAGGGATATTGGTCTGTATGTTTATTTCTTCTTGTGTCCTGTACTGTATTTTGTATCAGGATAATGACAGCTTTTAAAATGAACTTTGGAGTATTTCCACCTCTTCAGTTTTTTGGAAGAATATAAAAGGATTGATTTTTTTAAATTACTTATTAGAATTAATTGGTGAAACTATGGGATCCTTGTCTTTTCTTTGTTAGGAGGTTTCATTTTTTTTGATTTATTACTTTTAAAAAACTTGAAGAAGTGACTGTCAAGATGGTGGAGGAGTAAGACGTGGAGATCACCTTCCTCCTCACAAATACATCAAAAATACATCTACATGTGGAACAACTCTTACAGAATACCTACTGAACGCTGGCAGAAGGCCTCAGACTTCCAAAAAGGCAAGAAAATCCCCACATAACTAGGTAGGCCAAAAGGAAAAAGAAAAAAAAGAGACAAAAGAATAGGGATGGGACCTGTACTGCTGGAAGGAAGCTGTGAAGGAGGAAAAGTTTCCAAACACTAGGAAGCATTGTTTCTCTCTTCCTTTTCTTTGGAGCCATGTGGCTGGCAGTGTCTTGGTGCTCTGGCCGAGTGTCAGGCCTGAGATTTCGAGGTGGGAGAGCCGAGTCCAGGACATTGGACCACCAGAAACCTCCTGTCGACATGTACTGTCAACTGGCAAGAACTCTCCCAGAGATCTTAGTCTCAATGTAAGACCCAGTTCTACCGAACCACCAGCAAAGTCCAGTGCTGGATGCCCCATAACAAACAACTAGCAAGACAGGAACACAACCCCCCTCATTAGCAGAGAGGCTGCCTAAAGTACTACTAAGTTCACAGACACTCCAAAAAACACCACCGGAGACAACCCTGCCAACAAGAAGGACAAGATACAGTCTCACAAACCAGAACACAGACACCAGTCCACTCCACCAGGAAGCCTACACAAGCTAAAGAACCAACCTCACCCACTGGGAGCAGACACCAAAAATAATGGGAACTATGAACCAGCAGCCTGTGAAAAGTAGACCCTGAACACAGTAAGTTAAACAAAATGAGAAAAGAGAGAAATATGCAGCAGATGAAGGAGCAAGGTAAAAACCCACCAGACCAAACAAATGAAGAGGAAATACACGGTTATCCTGAAAAAGATTTCAGAGTAATGAGAGTAAAGATAATCCAAAATCTCAAATATAGAATGGAGAAAATACAAGAAACATTTAACAAGGAACTAGAAGAACTAAAGAGCAAACAAACAATGATGAACAACACAATAAATGAAATTAAATATATGCTGGATGGAATCAATAACAGAATAACTGAGGCAAAAGAACAGATAAGTGAGCTGGAAGATAAAATAGTGGAAATAACTGCTGCAGAGCAGAGTAAAGAAAAAAGAATGAAAAGAATTGAGGACAGTCTCAGAGACCTCTGGGAAAATATTAAATGCACCAACTTTTGATTTACAGGGGTCCCAGAAGAAGATGACAAAAGGAAATGATCTGAGAAAATATTTGAAGAGATTATAGTTGAAAATATCCCTAACATGGGAAAGGAAATAGTCAATAAAGTCCAGGAAGTGCAGAGAGTCCCATACAGGATAAATCCAAGGAGAAACACACCAAGACACATACTCATCAAACTATCAAAAATTAAATTAAAAGAAAAAATATTAAACGCAGCAAGGGAAAAGCAACAAATAACACACAAGTGAAACCCCATAAGGTTAAGAGCTGATTTTTCAGCAGAAACTCTGCAAACCAGAAGGGAGTGGCAGGACATATTTAAAGTGATGAAACGGAAAAAAATATAACCAAGATTCCTCTACCCAGCAAGGATCTCATTCAGATTCTACAGGGAAATTAAAACCTTTACAGACAAGCAAAAGTTAAGAGAATTCAGCACCACCAAACCAGCTACAAACAAATACTAAAGGAACTTCTCTAGGAAGGAAACACAAGAGAAGGAAAACACCTACAATAACAAACCAAAAACAATTAAGAAAATGGTAATAAGAACATACATATCGATAATTACCTTAAATGTAAATGGATTAATTGCTCCAACCAAAAGACACAGACTGGCTGAATGGATACAGAAACAAGACCCATATATATGCTGTCTACAAGAGACCCACTTCAGACCTAGGGACATATAGACACTGAAATTGAGGGGATGGTAAAAGGTATTCTATGCAAAGGGAAAACAAAAGAAAGCTGGGGTAGCAATTCTCATAGCATCAAACTCAAGTTTAAAATAAAGACTATTACAAGAAAAAAATAAGGACACCACATAATGATCAAGGGATCAATCCAAGGAGAAGACATAACAATTGTAAATATTTATGCACCCAACATAGGAGCACCTTAATACATAAGGTAAATGCTAAAGCCAAACAGGGGAAATCAACAGTAACACAATAAGAGTAGGGGACTTTAACACACTACTTTCACCAATGGACAGATCATCTAAAATGAAAATCAATAAGGAAACACAAGCTTTTAAAGACACATTAGACCACACACTTATTTGATATTTATAGGACATTCCATCCAAAAACAACAGAATAAAATTTCTTCTCAAGCACACATGAAACATTCTCTAGGTTAGATCTCTCTAGGTTAAATCATATCTTGGGTCACAAATCAAGCATCGGTAAATTTAAGAAAATTGAAATCATATCAAGTATCTTTTCTGACCACATGCTATGAGATTAGATATTAATTACAGGAGAAAAAAAAACTGGAAAAAATACAAGCACAAGGTGGCTAAACAATACAATATGAAATAACCAAGAGATCACTGAGGAAATCAAAAACAAATCAAAAAATACTTAGAAAGAAATGACAATGAAAACACAATGACCCAAAACCTATGGGATGCAGCAAAAGCAATCCTAATAGGGAAGCTTATAGCAATACAACCCTACCACAAGAAACAAGAAAAAATCTCAAATAAACTACCTAACCTTACACTTAAAGCAATTAGAGAAAGAAAAACAACAACAAAAAGCGAAGTTAGCGGAAGGAAAGAAATCATAAAGTTCAGATCAGAAATAAAAGAAAAAAAAATGAAGGAAACAATAGCATAGATCAATAAAACTAAAAGCTGGTTCACTGAGAAGATAAAAAAAAATTGAAAAACCATTAGCCTGACTGATCAAGAAGAAAAAGGGAGATGACTGAAATCAACAAAATTAAAAATGGAAAAGGAGAAGTAACAAATTACACTGCAGAAATACAAAGGATCATGAGAGACTACTACAAGTAACAATATGTCACTGAAATGGACAACCTGGAAGAAACGGACAAATTCGTAGAAAAGTACAAATTTCCAAAAATGAACCAGGAAAAAATTGAAAACATGAACAGACCAATCATAAGCACTGAAATTGAAACTATGATTAAAAATCTTCCAACAAACAAAAGCCCAGGACCAGATGGCTTCACAGGAGAATTCTATCAAACATTCAGAGAAGAGCTAACACCTATCCTTCTCAAAGTCTTCCAAAATACAGCAGAGGGAGGAACACTCCCAAACTCACCCTATGAGGCCACCATCACCCGGATACAAAAACCAGACAAAGATGTCACAAAAAAGAAAACTACAGGCCAATATCACTGATGAACATACATGTAAAAATCCTCAACAACATACTAGCAAACAGAATCCAACAGCACATTAATAGGATCATACACCATGATCAGTTTGGGTTTATCCAAGGAATGCAAGGATTCTTCAGTATATGCAAAGCAGTCAACGTGATACACCATATTAACAAACTGAAGGATAAAAACCATATGAAAATCTCAATAGATGCAGAAAAAGCATTTGACAAAATTCAACACCCATTTTTGATAATAACTCTCCAGAAAGTGGGCATAGAGGGAACCTACCTCAACATAATTAAGGCCATATATGACAAACCCACAGCCAACATTGTTCTCAATGGTGAAAAACTGAAACCATTTCCTCTAAGATCAGGACCAAGACAAGGTTTCCCACTCTCACCGCTATTATTCAACGTAGTTTTGGAAGTTTTAGCCACAGCAATCAGAGAAGATAAAGAAGTAAAACGTATCCAAATCAGAAAAGAAGAAGTGAAACTGTCACTGTTTGCAGATGACATGATACTATATATATAGAAACATAAAGATAGTTCCAGAAAACTGTTAGAGGTAATCAATGAATTTGGTAAAGTAGCAGGATACAAAATTAATGCACATAAATCACTTGCATTCCTATAGACAAACGATGAAAGACCTGAAAGAGAAATTAAGGAAACACTCCCATTTAGCATTGCAACAAAAATAATAAAACATTAGGAATAAACTTTCCTAAGGAGACAAAAGACCTGTCTGCAGAAAAGTATAAGACACTGATGAAAGAAATTAAAGAACATACAAACAGATGGAGAGATATACCATGTTCTTGGATTGGAAGAATCAACATTGTGAAAATGACTATACTACCCAAATAATCTACAGATTCAATGCAATCCCTATCAAGCTACCAATGGCATTTTTCAGAGAACTCGAACAAAAAATTGTACAATTTGTACAGAAACACAAAAGACCCTGAATAGTCAAAGCAATCTGGAGAAAGAAAAATGGAGCTGGAAAAATCAGGCTCCCTGACTTCACACTATACTACAAAGCTACAGTAATCAAGACAGTATGGTACTGGCACAAGAACAGAAATATAGATCAATGGAACAGGGTAGAAAGCCCAGAGATAAACCCACACACATATGGTCAACTTATTTTTCACAAAGGAGACAAGAATATACAATCGAGAAAAGGCAGCCTCTTCAACAAGTGGTGCTGGGAAAACTGGACAGCTACATGTAAAAGAATTAAATTAGAACACTTCCTAACACTATACACAAAAATAAACTCAAAATGGAGTAAACACTTACATGTAAGGCCAGACACTATAAAACTCTTAGAGGAAAACATAGGCAGAACACACTTTGACATAAATCACAGCAAGATCCTTTTTGACCCACCTCCTAGAGAAATGTAAATAAAAAA